>NC_092097.1:7107308-7315732 GCF_045679555.1 Salvelinus alpinus | reverse complement strand
ACATAGAATGCCCACCCCAACTCACGCCCTGAACAAACCAAAACAAAGTCATAAAAAAGGAACTAAGGTCAGAACGTGACAAAGGGCGTTTTATTAAACCAGCTCAAAAATAGCAGCACACCGCACTACAGCAGTAGCCACGAAACCCCACTCAGACACAGCCCAGGGAAAAAACACCTGTTAAACATGAACTAACGAAAAACGCAACCCAAACTAACTGACAGTCAAACGAAAACAATCCCGCACAAAAACCCAAAGGAATTGTCGAGATAAATACCCCCCCTAATTAACCAAAATGAAACCAGGTGAAACACAAAACAGACATAACCAAAAGAAAAGGAAAAAGGATCGGTGGCAGCTAGTAGACCGGCGACGACGACCGCCGACCGAACAGGGAGAGGAGCCACCTTCGGTCGAAGTCATGACAGTAGGTTAGGAAAAGTATGTGAACACCTAGGCTAATGACTTCTACAAAAGCTAATTTGAGTCAGGGCTCAGCTAACCTGGAGTCCAATCAATGAGACGAGATTGGAGATGTTGGTTAGAGCTGCCTTGCCCTATAAAAAACACTCACAGAATTTGAGTTTGTTATTCACAAGATGTATTGCCCGATGTGAACCATGCCTCGAACAAAAGAGATCTCAGAAGACCTAAGATTAACGATTGTTGACTTGCATAAAGCAGGAAAAGGTTACAAAAGTATCGCTAAAAGCCTTGATGTTCATCAGTCCACAGTAAGACAAATTGTCTATAAATGGAGAAAGTTTGCATGTCTGAAGTTTGCAAAAGTGCACCTGGATGTTACACAGCGCTACTGGCAAAATATTCTGTGGACAGATGAAACTACAGTTGAGTTGTTTGGAAGGAACACACAACATTATGTGTTGAGAAAAATAGGCACAGCACACCGACATCAAAACCTCATCCCAACTGTAAAGTATGGTTGAGGGAGCATCATGGTTTGGGGCTGCTTTGCTGCCTCAGGGCCTGGACAGAAAAATGTATTCCCATGTTGATCAAGACATTTTGCAGGAGAATTTTAGGCTATCTGTCCGCCAATTGAAGCTCAACAGAAGTTGGGTGATGCAACAGGACAACAACCCAGAACACAGAAGTAAATCAACAACAGAATGGCTTCAACAGAAGAAAATACGCCTTCTGGAGTGGCCCAGTCGGAGTCCTGACCTCAACTCGATTGAGATGCTGTGGCATGACCTCAAGAGAGCAGTTCACACCAGACATCCCAGGAATATTGCTGAACTGAAACAGTTTTGTAAAGAGGAATGGTCCAAAATTCCTCCTGACCGTTGTGCAGGTCTGATCCCCAGCTACAGAAAATGTTTGGTTGAGGTTATTGCTGCCAAGAAGGGTCAACCAGTTATTAAATCCAAGGGTTCACATACTTTTCCCACCATGCACTGTGAATGTTTACATGGTGTGTTCAATAAAGACATGAAAATGTATAACTATTTGTGTGTTAATAGTTTAAGCAGACTGTTTTTGTCTATTGTTGTGACCTAGATGAAGATCAGATCAAATTGTATGACCAATTTATGCCGAAATCCAGGTATTTCCAAAGTGTTCACATACTTTTTCTTGCCACTGTAATTAAAGTTTGATTTGATTGATGGCATTACAGCTGTAGAAAATTAAATAAACTGTAATTGACATTTTTTGATAACGAGGGATTTTATCACTTGACATATCAATCATACAGTGGGAAGGATTCTATAAATCCAGACCTTTGAATCCATGTACCACTATGAAAAAAAAAATACTGTGCCTTTGAAGATTTGTCTCTGGTTATGCAACTACAATACAGGCTGGATGTCTAAACTAAGACAATTCTGAATGTCAATAGATTTTTGATTCTCATCAATTACAACATTCTAGAACTGAGTTATAGCACTCATCTAAGTCTGGTATCCAGGATAATCTGGTTAATGATTATAACATTGATTAAGTGGCTCTTTCCTTGTAGAATGTTGACAGTTGTATAGAACACATTGTATTGCTAAGACGCTCAAACTTAACTTAATAGCTACACTCACTGACACAGGAGAAACTTTATCCCTCATGCTGGCTCTGACCAAACCGGTAAATTGCCCCTCACTATAGCTGCATTTTCCACATGGCCAGAGTTATAGAGGTCTTCTCCCCTTTTAATGCTCTTATGCTCATCCTTAAAAAATGCCATAACGTCTGAAACAAACACCAAAGTCGACATACTGTACAAACAATTATCTTGTTTATTGTTTATCTACTGCTCTGCTAACCAGCTAGCTAAAATGTAGTCAGTGGCTAGCTAAGACAGAGAAAGGGGACAGCTCCAACACAGTTACATCACCGACATCGCCTAAATAATAGAAATATGCTATGAAGTTGTCGGTTATCTTGGATTAACGCTGGAACTGAATGAATCTCGGCCTAAATATTGTAGTTATTATGACCATATTACGTGCACGTGGGCCTCGACCCCGAGCGGGCCCACATTTGATATTGTTGAGTCACTTTGGTATCATAATATGATACCAAAGATGTAGTAAGCTGTGTATAATTGTAAGAAATTTGCTTTAAAACATCAACATTTTCTCTCCTCCCCATGGCAAAATGTGTATAATTGCAGGAAATTAGCATTAAAATGGCAACATTTTCTCTCCGCCAAAAAGAGAGGTGTGAACAAATTGAACATTTTGGGGTTGCTTGAGTCGTGAGGTGGGGGTTTGTTACTACCCTGATAAATTACCATATACATCCAGACCTTCTCAAATAGTACTTGAGTACCCTAGAGTACACTTTGAAAAGAGTAGACTATTGCACTTGTAAAACTACATGAGGAAGAGTAGCCATCACTTTACAACACAAATGTAATCCCATATAAAAAAAATCATGAGAGCAAATGATGGAAAAACCAACAGATAAATTGTTTGTTTGAAATGGCGGTGGAAACGCCTTTATGCGCGTTTAACCATGCAGTTTATCAGGCTACAAATAAAATAAGTTAGGATGAACTTCACAGGGTGGTGAAAGTGCACAGTGATGAGCGTGATGCTCCTTTCCAATTAAATATTGAGGGTCTTATTCTGGTGACATGATGATCGATGCTTGACTGCCGTTTGACAAATCAAAATATTATCACTCGCCCGTAATAATGTTGGGTAAAGCACACATACCCAGACCAGATTTTGAACATTAGCTATATAATGCTTTTTTTGGTGACAAAACCATCAGTAGAGTTGAAATTAAGATGGAAACACGTTTTATTAAGTACATGGGAATTTAACCATAACAGTACTTTTTTATGTGCATCATCACGCACATCCTTTTATCTGCAACAAGTCAATTTGATGGAAACACATCTCTGAAGGGGAAATGCCATATTGTTTTTATGCAGATTTTTATCATATTTGCATGAAAATCTGTCGACAATTGGATGGAAATGCCAGGATTTACTTCAAGATGTTACTGTACAATTGTTGGAAAGAGATATGAACACATTCTGAGGGGGTGTGTAGAATTTGAAGACCCATTGTTACCACACGCTTTATACAATATTCTAATATTAACATCTAAAGAAAGAGGCCCATGCTGTATAGTTGGTACTGGAGAGCTGGACTTGGGGGCTTGGGTACTGCACATTTGTACTGATAAAAGGGAAAACCCTTACCACGACTATTCATAAAAATGGTATTGATCTATTGATTTAAATAAATCTATGTTTTTATTGTCACATACACGGGATTGTTTTCCCTACTAATGAAAACAGCTTTGACGTTATCTTTGCTGCTATCTTTATTTGCCAAGTGGATATCCAGACAAATAGTCAGGTCGCCCAATTCTCTCTTCAGGAAAATCTGAGCCGGATACCCTGGTGAAATATTAACTGAAAATATTCAATTTCTGCTGAAGCGGGAGGGTTATTTGGAGTTCCTCATTTCTTTTGTACACTTCAGTAATGTAAAACGAGAACTGACCTTGAGAAGCTTGAAATGTTTTTGCGCAGACGAAAAGACATTAGTACTCCCGAACTGTTTAAAGTTTTTCTATCTGAAAACGTTATTGAAGGATTTTTTGGGGTCCCTGAAAGAAACTTCTTCCTAAGCACTGACTTTCTGATTCACCTTGCTGTTTTTTTCTGCACCACGCTTCTTAAACCAGCTCAACCACTCAGAGTCTTGTTAGAATGTGAAATATTAAGGATAGTGTCACATTTTAATTTTGCTTTGTCACTTTGGCCCTGATATGAGACTGGGGAAAAACGATCATGCTATGAACTCAAGGAACATGTTTTAGGATATGTGACACGGGGAGACTGCCGGTGGGTACAATTACTGTTATGCTAATACTATTATGTGCCATATTTAAATCATGTCTGGTGAGGAGAGGACTGCAATCATTTTGGACAATGGCAGAAAGAGTAACTTCATCAAAGGCCACTGTCTGGGATCGTCTCTCACACCACCCTCCTCTCTCGCTGTCTATCTAGGACAGACTGTCTGATAGCCTGCTCTCTTGACAGACTGACTCAAGTGACCTCCCAATCATTTGGCTATTTGGTGTATATCACTGGCAACCCTAAGTACCAGCGAATAAACTCAGCCAAAGCAGTAATTCATCATGAGCTGTCTGGACTGCCATATATCTTTCTGTCGTTGGCCCAATAGCTCTGCCAGTCTGAGTGGTGCAGTGTTACCACAGACGCGAACGGAACCTCGACTCTAATAATAACGGTACCATAGAAGTCATGATGGATTAGACCCTCTTGTAGTATTTAATAACAACCCTGGCCAAACAAATGTCATTTCAATTGAATGCACGTTATTAACACTCACTTTGCATTATACTCATGGTGATACACATACTATATAAATGATGACGCTCCACATAGCTTGTGTTTCTTATATCCCATGCGTAACACTATTGCAGGAATTCATAATTACAAATCGTGTCAACTTTGTTTCTTTATGTTGAGTGCACGCTTTTGGTAACAGTCACGGGTATAATTTAACTCTATCATCCAACTTTATTATTATTTAACCATTTATTATTCTCAAATACACAATCAATGTTCTAGCTATATAATGTCTTCTGTTTACCTCCTTGTCTCAGCAGTTACCGGCACCATGTCTGCAGCAGGTAAGCCAGCTGTGTTCTGGTAAAGGAGGTCCATGTGGAAATCCACCACTAAAGTATTGTTCTTGAGGAGCATGGTCAACGCAGGGGAACTCTGTTTCCAGGGACGATATTAAAATGGTAAAGTACCGTTCTCTATTGATGTTATGTACTGCTAATGCTAAAATAAAGGTTGTATTTAAAATCTGATCATTATGTTAAAACTTTATATCATTATAGTCTGTAATTGCAGATGGATGTTTTGCAGAATCCCCTTCATGTTGAGAATGGAACTGGCCACTCCCTATATATTCTGTGTCATCCCCTTTCTTGTGAGTTGAGTTATGATTTTTGTACGTTCTGTTCCTGCACCGTAGCTCTCAGTTCTTTTTTAAGTTGCTACATTATAGGACAGTCAGTTTCCCCCCCCCCCCCATTTCAATTCAGTTTGAAAACACGTGTTGGTTTATTTTCTCTAGTAAAAATGTATATTTTAGAAAATGTGGAGAATAAAACCCCTACTTGGTGGCCACCCTATCTCAGTGTTTCTCGTTGCCTCCTTGGTCATTGCTAACACTCCGTGGAGTCCTGACAGAGGAGAGACACCAAAAAAATCATGAGCAACCTCACCTGTGCCTAAGAAAGTTGAGGTTCATAGAATCTAATATCAGCTGTGAATGAGTTGGCATTCAGAAGCACTCCATCCCCACAATGCAATTCATTTGCTAGAGGAATGCATACAGTACTTCACTATGGCATGGCCTGAAAGTAACTTTTTGGTCCTCTCGCCAAAGAGGCCTAAAACAATGTGTGACCCCTTTTCAAAATCCTTCCCATATAACCACAACCTTTCAAAAGTGAAACTATCCCAGCTCCTGCAGTGGCAGTGCCGCTCCTATTGTTTGCTGTTCCTGAAGAGGTAGCTAGTCCCAGTTCCTTGGAAGGTCTTGGCTGCTTATCACGCCCTGCCCCCCTGCCCATAGAACATATTTCTTCCTCTTATCTTCAGAAACAATTTGATAAAGGTGTAAATGAAATTTGGGATCCCAGGCCTCAGTAAATCATTGTCTTTTCATAATGACTTTATGACCATACTTTTGGCTTCATGACCGTCACTTAGCTCCAGCCATATTGAGAGACCTTACCCTTTGACTGAAGGAAATGATTGTCATTCTTTAGGCTAACATGCTTAAGTGCCCATCTTAGGCGTTGCTTGAGCTTCACAGAATGCCATCCATCCAGTGCAGGCTGATGAGCTGTCTGATATACCACACGGTAATGGCCTCTTGAGATCCTCCTGTTCTCTGGCAGTGGCTTGGATCAGCATGAATAAAAGGGCAATAGGACTTTGGACGGGGAATGATCTTTTGATGTTTGTCAAGTCCATAAGTCAAACGTGTAAGCAGTGATGGAGGAGCCATGGATCTCATGCTGCGGATAAGAGTACTGCTGGAAATAAAAGGCTCTCATTTTCAGCCTGAACAAAGCAATAGTCTTCCCGAGTGGTGTCTAAAGGCCTTTGGAAATACAGTAGGAGGGTTTCCTCCACTGTCCCTGCTTTTTCTGTGGTCTGTTGCCTTGGTGCAGAGACAAACATCCATTCATTATCACAAAATAAATGCTTCACGATTCAATGCATACTGCCCTATTGTATAATGCAGGAGTGTGTATGATATGATGCACAGCCCATTAAGACATTAAGTACTGCAGGGTGAAACACTTGAAAACATATTCTGATATTGCATGAAAATATAGATGATTTGACTGAGTATTTTTCATTGTGAATGTTCTCCTAGTTCCCCTCAATCTAAGTAATATAAAAAATAAATCTCTATCAACATCCGTCAGTTTAAGCTGGAGATATGTCAATCCGTCGCATCCGCTTATGACGGCCTTCCGCATCTGCAGTGGAAGGTGGCCGAGCTAATGCTGTGTTCGTCAGACCGTTAGACATCCCGAAAGTCTGTCTTCTAATGAAAACGTCTGTAGCATCTGAATAAACTGATATGACCACTCTATGGAAAGATGAGACTCTCACGAAGTGTCACAGGACTCGTCTGAAGGTAACCCATACAAATGAATGGATGTATGGAGGTAATTTGTGGCAACAAAAATAAAGTGTTAAATATGTGTAAAAAATGTATATGTATATATAAATACAATACCATTCAAATGTTTGGGGCCACTAAGAAATTTTGATTAAATTTGTTTTGGTAAAAAAAAGGTTTACATTCAAATGGCTCTCCTGTGAAGTAGTGACGCGCGACATACGCTTAGTTTCCTGAAACAAGTCACATATGGTGTCATTACATGGGGCTCTGAATAATATGGAGTGCTACTGGCTTTTTACACCACCCATTTCATTGGAGGCCGAATCACATCACATGAGCCCTTATTGCACTACAGAAAACGAGCTAAACTAAAAACAGTGCCGGGCATACTCAATGAATAAAAGGGCAACTACACTCAAAAAATGAACTTAAAAAAAAAAAATCCCAGAACTCAAAAGTCATTCCCTGATGTTGTTTAAGTGAACAGAGAAACTCCAATGTGTGAAAAAAATGGGGTATAGCAGAAAAAAATGGGGGAAATCCGAAACATAGAAAAACGAAAGCAAGAAAATTGAATTTGGTGAAAAAAAACAGAAGTAGGCAACAAAAAAAATTGTTTTTTGCTGTGCGTGACTGCACTTTAGAATTTGTGTCATCCTGCAACACAACATTTTGGGGGAAGTTGAGATCAGCGCCAATATATGCACCCAAGAGGGAAAGACGTTGTGCGATCCAAGAAATGCTTAAGTGAAATATAATTTATACAATTTTGCAGATGATTTTATCCAAAGTGACTTACAGTCATGCGTGGACATATTTTTACGGAATCAAACCCAATATCCTGGCATTGCAATGCTCTACCAAGATGCATAACAGGGTTATAAATACTTTTAATTGAATATGCTTTATAAGGCCTTTTTAAGTGGCGCTTATGCCACCCTTTATAAAGACCAGGTTTATTTAATATTTGACCTGGTGGGGTATGTCACAATTTACATTGGTGGTTATGTTCCACAGTTATGACACATTTATGAACCCTTTATAAATTATGATATATGGTTATAGATGGTTTGTAATACATTTATGTAGTGTTTATGAAGGCTTTATGAAGCCTTTATAAGCTGCACATTTTTATATACGCCTAACGGGGTCCTAAAATTAAAATCAAATAGATAAATGATCCATGGTATGACCATTTTCAAACAATTCCATATGCCCCCCCCCCCCCTTTAATATTAGACTTGAAGTTCCCATTTATAAGTTGTTTGTTTCTCTCAAAGTCTACAGTAGGAAACAAATTGAAAGTCACATTTTTACACATTTTGTGGAAAGTAATCCCTAAAACTTTGAAGGTTTGTTCCAGTGTCTGTATTGCCTTTGTCCGGATTGTGGGTGGGCTGTTTATTTATTTATTATATTTAACCCTTATTTTACCAGGTAAGTTGGTGTTTCACAGGCACTTGCCAGCTCCTAAAAGATGACGGATTGCCAGTTTTAGAGATAAATTGTAGTTTTGGAAGCAAAGTGTGAAAAAAAATGCTTGTTCATTTTAAGGCTTGTTTGGAATGGGATTGTGTACTCATATAATGTTTTTGCTGCTGCCTGGGCTGTTTCCGACATTGGACAAGGCAATATGGAGTGAAAACTAAATGTGTGTGTGTGCAATCCATCACATCCCATCATAACAATCATTCATCCTGTTGCTGCTATGCTGGACTTCTCTTAGTATATTACAGCACAAAGTCAAACCGCAATACAACGAAAAAGGTATTTAGCACATTACAATGACGTGGTTAACAGATTGCTCTCTCCGGAATTTTCTGAAATCATTTAAAGGCCCAGTGCAGTCAAAAACGTGATTTGCCCATGTTTAATATACACTGAGTGTACAAAACATTAGAAACACCTATTTCCATGACCGTCTGACCGGGTGAATCCATCTGAAAGCTATAATCCCTTATTGATGTCACTTAAATCCACTTCAATCAGTGTAGATAAAAGGGGAGGAAACTGGTTAAAGAAGGATTTTTAAGCCTTGAGACAGTTGAGACATGGATCTTGTATGTGTGCCATTCTAAGGGTGAATGGGCAAGACAAAAGATTGAAGTGCCTTTAAGTGGCTTTGAACGGATGATTGTTGACACATCAACCAGGATTAAGGGGCAAGGCAATTTGTGACTTGTTTTGGTAATCAGTGCTGTATTGGAGGGGGAGTGGTTTCTCCTCTCCTAGGCAATCAGCAATTAGTACAGGGAGGTGTTTCTCAGCAACAACTGTAAGTGGTGGTTGTGTCAGTTGAGGGCTCGTCGGCAAAGCTAAGACAGTTCTGCCGAGTTTTTCTTCGAGGAATGCTCCACACCACTCTCTTACTTGAGTATCTTGCCTAGTTATATTCTGATGATCTCATTTTGCTCTTTTGTAGCTTTTGCAACTGTGTTTTCTATACCTGATCACTCCTCTCCCTGTAGGCTTTACAGACACTCCCCACCCCTTGGCTGCAACACTAATAATTTTGTGTACCCTGCGTGCCCACCCATTTGGAATTCCAGGTCTCTGGCAGCATTTGGAACTTCTAATCTGCGGTCAAGAATGCAGTGTTCATCTCAGTTTATGCAGCCCTTCAGTCCCTTGGCTTTTTGTCCCTGAACACCCCATATTCATTTCTCCTAACTGGAGCTTTTCTCTTTTCTACCTCTCACGTGTCTTTCTCCTCATCTGAATTCCATGCTGACACTGTCACTCGTCCACTCAAGCTTAACATTGTTGGCATCTATCGCCCACGAGGTGCCCTTGGCGAGTTTCTCATGAGTTTGACACCTTGATAAGCTCATGTCCTGATGATCGCTGACCACTTCGTTCCTACTCTCCCTCTGTCTCGTTTGACCTCACCCTTTCCCAATCCTTCCCAACTCTCGAAGCAGGCAATACGCATCTTTACTAGAAGTACATCCTCTCTCCTTTCTGCTAAATCCTTCTCCCTCCTGATTCTGCCTCTTCGACCCTACTCCTCCCTTCCCACATCCTATGACTCGCACTGTCCCCTTTCCTCCTGGCCGGCTCGGCCCTCCCCTCTTGCTGAGTGACTCATTACAAGCTTACAGAACAGGGCTATCTTCCTTTCACTCCCTCCTCTCTACCTTTTCTTCCTCTGTATCTGCTGCTAAAGCCACTTTCCTTAGTTGCTCCCCTCAAGAAACCAACACAACTCATCTGATGTCAAACTATGGACCTGTTTCCCTTTCTTTACCTTCCAAAACAACTGAGTGTGCTGGTTCTGATCAACTCTCTCAGAACAATCTTCTTGACCCTAACCAGAGGCTTGCCGCACTGCCAAAGCTGACTCTATCTCCTCTGTTCTCATTCTCCTAGATCTATCCACTGCCTTCACCACTGAACCATCAAATCCTCCTGTCCAACCTCAGGGCTGAGCGTCTCAGGCTCTGCACACTCTTGGATTGCATCCTACCTGTCAGGTAGCTCCTACCAGGTGACTTATTTTTTTATTTTATTCAACTAAGCAAGCCAGTTGAGAACAAATTCTTATTTACAGTGACGGCATACCCTGGCCAAAACCTAAAGACACTGTGCCAATTGTGCGCCGCCCTATGGGACGTGGAGACGATCTGTTTGCACTACTTACTCTCACTACTGGTGTCCCCCAGGGCTTGGATCTAGGCCCTCTCCGCTTCACTCTATACACCAAGTCACTCGACTCTGTCATATCTTCACATGGTCTTCTGTCATTACTATGCGGATGACACTCAACTACTTTTCTCTTTCCCCCCTTTTGAGACACAGGTGGCAACATGCATCTCTGCGTGCCTGGCAGATATCTCAGCTTATATGTTGGCCCACAACCTCAAGCTCAACAAGATGGAGCTGCTCTTCCTCCCAGGGAAGGTCTCCCACTCAAAGACCTCTCATCACGGTTGACAACTCCAGTGTCGCCATTCCGAGTGCAAAGCACTTCAGCGTGACCCTGGACAACACCTTGTTCTCTGCAAACATCAAAGCAGTGACTTGTTCCTGCTCTACAACATCCGTAGAATACAATCCTACTTCACACAGGAAACAACGCGGGTCCTAATCCAGGCCCTTGTTAACTCCTGTCTAGACTACCGCAACTCACTGTTGGCTGTGCTGCCCGCTTGTCATAAAATCCCTGCAATTTATCCAGAACACTGCAGCTCTCTTGGTTTTCAACCTTCCTAAATTCTCTCATGTTACCCGGCTCCTACTCACACTAAACTGGCTTCCAGTCGAAGCTGGCATCAACTAAAAGACCAAGGTGCTTGCCTATTGAGCAGCAAGTGGAACTGCCCCTCCCTACCTTCAGGCCATGCTCAAACACTACACCCCAATCCGAGCACTTTGTTCTGCCACCTCTGGTCTCTTGGCCCTCCCACCTCTACAGGACGCCAGCTCCTGCTCAGCTCAGTCCAAGTTCTTCTCTGTCCTGGCACCCCAATGGTGGCACCCCCTGAAGCTAAGGCTTCAGAGTCCATCCAAATCTTCCCGAAAGCAACTGGAACCCTACCTCTTCAAAGAGTATGTTAAACAATCTCCCCCTCCTTTCTATCTTTGACTTTGCTGATAGCTATTTATTGAGGAAAAGTGGATTTACTATGCTTGTGAGATGTGGTTGTCCCACCTAGCTATCTTAAAAGGATCAGTTATGGCAAGCTAGCAAGAGCCAGGGTCTGGAATCTGTTTCATAAAATATATGTTCTAAAATGCATTGCTACGAAAGTAGACTGCAACTTAGTTTCAACTTTTCATCACGTTACTGTGAAAACAATATCAACTACTGCTAGTTGAATGACTGTCTTCAGTCAGCTCAGCTGTCCTACAACATTCTATAAATAGCTAGTTTTGTCTATCCTTATGTCTGCTGTTAGATCTTTCCCGGGAGACAAATCCCAGAACTAATATCCCTACAGGTGTAGTCCACATTTGAAGTCAGAAGTTTACATGCACTTGGGTTGGAGTCATTAAAACTCATATTTCAACCACTCCACAAATTTCTTGTTAACAAACTATATTTTGGCCATTTGGTTAGGACATCTACTTCATGCATGACACAATACAGTTTTTCCAACAATTGTTTACAAACAGATTATTTCACTTATAATTCACTGTATACGAATTCCAGTGGGTCAGAAGTTTACATGCACTAAATTGACTGTGGCTTTAAACAGCATTGAAAATTCCAGACAATTATGTCAAGGCTTTAGAAGCTTCTGATAGGCTAATTGACATCAATTTGAGTCAATTGGATGTGTACCTGTGGATGTATTTCAACGCCTACCTTCAAACTAAGTGCTTCTTTGCTTGACATCATGGGGAAATCAAAAGAAATCAGTCAGGCCTCAGAAAAAGAATTGTAGACCTCCACAAGTCTGGTTCATCCTTGGGAGCAATTTCAAACACTTGACGGTACCACATTCATGTGTACAAACAATAGTACGCAAGTGTAAACACCATGGGACCACCCAGCCATCATACCACTCAGGAAGGAGACGTGTTCTGTCTGCTAGAGATGAACAATCCCAGAACAACAGGACTTTGTGAAGATGCTGGAGGAAACAGGTACAAAAGTATCTATATCCACAGTAAAATGCGTCCTTTATCAACACAACCTGAAAGGCCGCTCAGCAAGGAAGAAGCCACTGCTCCAAAACCGCCATAAAAAGACAGACTACGTTTTGCAACTGCACATGGGGACAAAAATCATACTTTTTGGGAGAAATTTCCTCTGGTCTGATGGAATAAAACTAGTACTGCTTGGCCATAATGACCATTGTTATGTTTGGAGGAAAAAGGGGGACCTTGCAAGCCAAAGAACACCATCCCAACCGTGAAGCACGGGGGTGGCAGCATCATGTTGTGGGGGTGCTTTGCTGCAGGAGGGATGATCTTTGTCCCCATGTGCAGTTGCAAAACGTAGTCTGGCTTTTTTATGGACTGGTACACTTCACAAAATAGATGGCATCATGAGAAGGAAAATTATGTGGATATTTTGAAGCAACATCTCAAGACACCAGTCAGGAAGTTAAAGCTTGGGTTTTCCAAATGGGTTTTCCAAATGGACAATGACCCCATGCATACTTCCAAAGTTGTGGTAAAATCGCTTAAGGACAACAAAGTCAAGGTATTGGAGTGGCCATCACAAAGCCCTGACCCCAATCCTATAGAAAATTTGTGGGTGGATCTGAAAAAGCGTGTGTGAGCCAGGAGGCCTACAAACCTGACTCAGTTACACCAGCTCTGTCAGGAGGAATGTGCCGACAGCCATGGTAAAGGCTGTCAATTGATCTCAAACACTGAGCAGAAGCATTCATATATAAAATACCCCCATTGTCTAGTAAAGGCATAAATGTAGCTGATACTAGCCTTCTTCTGGCTTCAAAAGAAAAACAGGCCTTATTCTTAAAATAAAATCCCAATTTCAGCTTAATTATTTTTGTAAATTGTTGAATATGCAATTTAAAAGAGAGGCTGTCATCAATTAAAATTCCAAGATATTTATATGAGGTTACAACCTCAATCTCCTTGCCCTGACAGGTAGTAATAGGTGAAAGGTTCAGAGGTCTATTTCTTGCTTTAGAAAACACCATTAGTTTAATTTTGTCAGTATTGAGGATAAGCTTCAATTGACACAAGGTATGTTAAACAGTTTAAAAAGCAGTTTGCAAGTTCTGGAAGAGTTAAACATTTAAAGGCATTGCTACCAAATACTAATTGAGTGTATGTAAACTTCTGACCCACTGGGAATGTGATGAAAGAAATAAAAACTGAATTAAATAATTCTCTCTACTATTATTCTGACATTTCACATTCTTAAAATAAAGTGGTGATCCTAACTGACCTGACAGGGATTTCTTTACTCGGATTAAATGTCAGGAATTGTGAAAAACTGAGTTAAAATGTATTTGGCTAAGGTGTATGTAAACTTCCGACTTCAACTGTACATGGGGACATTGCACAAACATCGCCAGCTTGAGTATAGATGCATCAACAAAAAAATCGATGGATGTGTTAAAGACCAACCATTTTCTGCTGTAAATATCATATTGAGGTGCTTAAAGACAGTATGTCTACACTAACAAATCAAACTGTGTGTGTGTGTGTGTGTGTGTATATATATACAACTTTAGCTGTCTAACCAGAACTAGAATGACATTTCTATGGTCTATTTTCCCAAATCTAAGGATTTGGTTGTCTAACAATGAAAGGCAAAGCTCTCTGACTGAGGTTCTGTCTTCATGCCTCCAGTGGGTGATGAAGTCACTTTCATCTATTGAATGTATTACAGGTTATGGACATGCACAGTCAGCCAAACATGTCAGTCATCATACCTTCCCCTTATAAAAAGTAATAGATGTGTATTGTATTGCTGAGTGCAAGGTTTCTCTCCATTCAGAGACATCAGCATCAAGTCTGTCTGGGCTCCATCGCATCATCTTGCAAGTCTCCCAAGTGCTGGTATCTGTGAACAAATAGTCACTGTTCTATTACCAATGGCAGTTAGGATTCTGTTCTCCCCATCGACTGTTGGTGAGCAAGCAAGAGGTGAGGCTGGAGTTGCCGGTCTTTGCCAGAGCCCCATTGATTGGCATTGCAGTGTAAATCAGCTACTGGCCCCTCATCAAAGATACTGGTCGGTCACACACACCGAGCACTGACTACATTATCAATGGTGGTTATGATTAGCCTGGTGGAACCAACCTGTTCGCTGTGTTCAGTATTCTATTTCGCTTCAGATGTGAAATAGAATAGTGAACACTTGTTCCACCAGGCCAGGTTATGCCCTGGACATTATTTGCATCTAAGTAGATAATAAGCAACAAATTGTCAGTTTACATAAATTGCTTCACAATTGGGTGTAGTAATGAAGTGGGTTACTATCTGTATTTGTGCAAATGATGAGCATGTGAAAGCTGTTGCCGATGACAGTAGAAGGATGCTAGCCAGATACTTGCCAACATGTGGCTGACTGTTCCATTCATAGGAATGCTCACAGCAAGGGCATGTCTGCACGATGCTGATCAGAGCTCCCTTGCTGGTTTTCTCTATGATGCATGTTTGGCTGCAAACTGGACATCTCTCGAACAACCTCAGCTGGCAATCTTATAAAATAGTTGTTGACAGGGTGATATAATAGACAGCCAAGTGTTAAATTGCATTTTGTTCGGAAGAGAGGACGAATCTTTTTGCTAATGCACTTCACAAACAAAATGACTTGAATAGTTGTATCTGCTGCTTGGCTGGGGAATTAGCCTACAGGTTTATCAAGCCAGGTATTTTTTTATACAACTTTTCACATAACACTCATTACCTGTTGTTGATGAAGCAATCTGTCATCAGGCCATTAACTCGGGTCACTATCAGAGGCCTCTTGATGGCGTGTCCTTTTCATAGGAGTCGAGGGAGACTTTGGCTACAACGGAAGTGGTGTCACAAGCTGTGAAAAAAAGCAAGTGAACAGTGAATGAAATTGTTTTTGGAGGTTGCTAAGCCATTGCAATCACATTGTTGGATGTGTTATAATACCCACCTGCTCCTTCTTGTAGGTGCCGGTTCATGACCAGGGGATCAGTCTGGCACCCAATTGTGCACTTTGTCTAAAAGAAAAACGGGGTCAATGCTTGTCATCACCCCTCAATTATAAACATACTGTAGCTTGAGAAATAATCGAATCTCGTTTGAAAGGTTATGGGTACTGTCTGGTGTAGCACTGTCAATTTTCTACCAACCTTGGCGACGCTGTCTTCATCCTCGATTCGATTTTTCTCTGGATTAATCCAACGGTGTATGCTGCAATCTTATCTATTTAAAGTCTTCTCTCATTCAAACGGACCCCTGCAACTGGACACGGACATGTTACGAGACTCCTGTTTCCACAAATCGAGGACGAAGCTGATGGTGGTAGAAAATTCTGTGCTACACCAAATAGTACCGATCCTGTAACTCCCAGAAATCTTTGGTTAAATCACAGATGGTGTAACAAACTATTTAGCTCCTCTTGAGCCATCTTCTGCTTGAAATCCAGCATAATGTCCAATCCATCGAGAGGGATACAGTTCACAGAATACAGTTCTGCTACAAAGACACATGTAGGCAGAGGAATTCTGTTTCTCTCCAAGAATCCACTCCAAGAAGAAGTTCAGGCACCACACGGTATTGTCCGTAAGGAAGAATTATCATAAATTATACTCCATTGCACAGTTTGAACGACAGCCTCACCCTTTTTCCTCCAAGCATAACGATGGTCATTATGGCCAAACAGTTCTGTTTTTTTTCATCAGACTTGAGGAAATGTCTCAAATGTACAATCTTTGTCCCCATGTGCAGTTGCAAACCGTAGTCTGGCTTTTTTATGGCGGTTTTGGAGCAGTGGCTTCTTCCTTGCTGAGCGGCCTTTCAGGTTGTGTCGATATAGGACTCGTTTTACTGTGGATATAGATACTTTTGTACCTGTTTCCTCCAGCATCTTCACAACATCCTTTGCTGTTGTTTTGGGATTGATTTGCACTTTTCGCACCAAAGTATGTTCATCTCTAGCAGACAGAATGTGTCTCCTTACTGAGTGGTATGACGGCTGTGTGGTCCCATGGTGTTTATACTTGCGTACTATTGTTTGTACAGATGAACGTTGTACCTTCAGGCTTTAGGAAATTGCTCCCAAGGATGAACCAGACTTGTGGAGGTCTACAATTTTTTGGTTGATTTCTTTTGATTTTCCCATGATGTCAAGCAAAGAGGCACTGAGTTTGAAGATAGGCCTTGAAATACATCCACAGGTACACCTTCAATTGACTCAAATCATGTCAATCAGCCTATCAGAAGCTTCTAAAGCCATGACATGATTTTCTGGAATTTTCCAATCTGTTTAAAGCCACAGTCAACTAAGTTTATGTAAACTTCTGACCCACTGGAATTGTGATACAGTGAATTATAAGTGAAATAATCTGTATGTAAACAATTGTTGGAAATATTACTTGTGTCATGCACAAAGTAGATGTCCTAACCAACTTGCCTAAACTATAGTTTAACAAGAAATTTGTGTAGTGGTTGAAAAACTAGTTTTAATGACTCCAACCTAAGTGTATGTAAACTTCTGACTTCAACTGTAGTTAGCACTGTCACAATGTCAACTTTTTTTCCAACTCTGTCAATAAACGTCACAAAATGTATGAAATATTTAGTTAAACGTTTGATGCGTACAATCACCTATTTGTGATCATTGGTTTGTGCTGATGGGATATAAAGGTCTTCACAACTTTATTCCCCAATTTCACCTTTTATTGTAAAAGATAAATGCGAACTTCATCATCCAAGCATCACACGACACACATCCATAGCCAAATTCATTCCATAAACCAGTCTAAGTAACGGGTTGCGCTGACAAACTGAATATACTGACCTAACAGCTAGACTTGTTTACAATGTACCACATCTCTGGTGAGCAAAAGGGAGAAATGTAATATTGTTTAGAAAATAGATGCGTGTCAGCTAAGCTAATAGCAGCTAAATTCTTTATGATGGAAGCCATGTTTGTTTGTTTTACTACCGAAAACTCCTAATCCCAGAATGCTATTCACTATAAAATGCAAATAAACAAAGTCAAAGATGGCTGCGCCCATTGCCAGAAAAAGATTTACTTAGTTTGGCCACTTTTCAGCATATTACACATTTTTGATGTACTTGTTACAGTGTATACAAGAACCGGAACACATGACTTGATATGTCGATTACAGTTTGACAAATCACAAAGCAAATAAAATGTTATCACCTCACAGATCAAATACAAGCCTACTGCCTAGACTAACTTTAGCACAAAGGCTAAACAGGGATACAAAAAAAAACATTTTACAGGGGTTTGTGGGGGGGGGGGGGGGGGATTTCATTTTTTGGGGGTTTGTCCATGGGGGGTAGAAATGGAGGAAGGTATCGTTGGGGGATATGTTGCAGGAAATAGTACTATGATGGGGGATTTATCAATAGATGTGTGGAAACACAGGATAAGTTTAAGCTAAATAAAAAATGTAATCACTGGAAAGGGGGGTCTGAGCTGAAAACCCTGATGTATCATAGTTACAATCTGATGCCGTGTTCAAAATAACTGGGAACACGGAAATCTCTGACTTCATGAGCTCAAAACAACTGGGAACTCAGGAAAAAAAAGCTCAGACTGTGAACTGTCATCCAACTCGAAATTCCAACTTGGGAACTCAGGCCTCTTTCTGGAGCTCCGACTTTCCGACTTGAAGATCAGATGTCATGATTTGACCTCAAGTTTCCAGTTGTCTTGAAAGCACCATAAGTCAGTAAAGTGAACTATCCCTTCACCTCGTTTTGTTATAACATCTTTGGTCAGGCAAGACGCTTCCGTGACAACCAGAAAGCATTGTATGATGTCAACAAACATGGCACCACACATAGCTGGCAAAATCTTAGCATTCGTTCATCATAATCAACTTTGAAAAAAGTATTTTACACACGATATATAACGGAATGATTTGTCACCAGTACTTGGAAACGTGAATAAAACAGTAAATACATTATGCGCCATACATACAGCTCTGGAAAAAATTAAGAGACCATGAATATGAATCTTTGTCAAATCCATTATCTTCATATGGCTGCAATCCCGATACCGGGATCGATATGACAACAGCCAGTGATAGTGCAGGGCGCCATATTCAAACAACAGAAATCTCATAATTAAAATTAAGACATTCATATAAGACATTCATGTGTCTTATATCATTTTAAAGGTAATCTTGTTGTTAATCTCACCAAAGTGTCCGATTTCAAATATGCTTTTCAGCGAAAGCACTACAAACGATTATGTTAGGTCACCACAAAACCACAATAAGCACAGCCATTTTTCCAGCGAAAGATAGCTTTCACAAAAACCAGAAATAGAGATAAAATGAATCACTAACCTTTGATTATCTTCATCAGATGACACTCATAGGACTTCATGTTACACAATACATGCATGTTTTGTTTGATTATATTTATATAAAAAAATCTGAGTTTACATTGGCGCGTTAGATTCACTAGTTGCAAAAACATCAAGTGATTTTGCATAGCCACATAGCCACAAATACTCATCATAAATGTAGATGATAATACAAGTTATACACATGGAATTATAGATATACCTCTCCTTAATGCAACCGCTGTGTCAGATTTCAAAAAAACTTTACGGAAAAATAAACCATGCAATAATCTGAGACGGAGCTCAGAACAATAGCCAAATTAGGCGCCATGTTGGACTCAACAGAAACCAGAAAATACATGATAAATGTTTCCTTACCTTTGATGAACTTCATCAGAATGCAGTCCTAGGAATCCCAGGTCCACAATAAATGCTTGATTTGTTCGATAATGTCTGTTATTTATGTCCAATTAGCTACTTTGGAATTGTTTACCAAAAGCCCTATCCAAGGTCAAAAAGCGCGACCACTATAACGTGACGAAATGTCCAAAAGTTCCGTTACAGTCAGTAGAAACATGTCAAACGATGTACTGAATCAATCTTTAGAATGTTGTTAACATACATCTTGAATAACGTTCCAACCGGAGAACTACATTGACTTCAGTTGAGAGATGGAACGGACGTCCTACTCATGTGAAGGCGCATGGTGAATGCGTGATCAGCTCGTGGAAGTGATTACTCATTCCTGTCTCCTTCGGCCCCCCTTCACATTAGCGTCATCAGACAACGTTCTATTGACTGTTGACATCTAGTGGAAGCCGTAGGAAGTGAAAACCCATCCATATCTCTCTGTATTTTCAATGAGAGCTTGGTTGAAAATCTGGCAACCCCAGATAAATCCCAAATAGGAAGTGGAACTTCTCAGGTTTTTGCCTGCCATATGAGTTCTGTTATACTCACAGACATAATTCAAACAGTTTTAGAAACTTCAGAGTGTTTTCTATCCAATACTAATAATAATATGCATATATTAGCAACTATGACATAGGAGCAGGCCGTTTACTCTGGGCACCTCTGTGCACCTTTCATCCAAGCTACTCAATACTGCCCCTGCAGCCATAAGAAGTTAACCGACAGATAAGTTAAACATTTTGTTTAATTTGTAGTGTAGGCCAATTAATTGCGCTAATATTATATACTAATTATGTTCTGGCCTGCCAACTATTAGCTCAGAGGCCAAACCTAGTTGACGAACCCTGGGATGAAGGATGACGGAAGATTCCAATGTTATCCTCAAACAGGTGACCCGATTCTCTCTTCCTCACTGTCACCATGCCCGGAGCTACGGTCGCCCACTTGCCCATTCAGGCTCAGGTGACGCTGCTCCTCTTGGCCTCTCGGCCCCAGACTTCGCTCCTGGCAACGTCATTCCTCACTGCAACAATACCGGGAAACGCTTGGATAAAATAGTCAAAAACACCTGCACTTTTGACCCAATGCCCGGGTAGCCAAATGACATGGAGGCATACTTGGCTGATCTAAGTGATTCCCTTGGCAACCGATGCAGACAGGCTTTACCTGCTGAAATGCACATCCAATTAGCATGTTACGAACTTTGTCCGTCAACATAGCCACATGCAGAATGATTATGTGCAACTTTCCAACACCCTGAAGATCGAATTTTCTGGTTCTGCGATTCCTAGACAGCTCCATGGCTCACATCATCAAGCAGGCTAGGGCAGAACATCGTTAACTTACAAAATCCCAAATAGGAAGTGGAACTTCTCAGGTTTTTGCCTGCCATATGAGTTCTGTTATACTCACAGACATAATTCAAACAGTTTTAGAAACTTCAGAGTGTTTTCTATCCAATACTAATAATAATATGCATATATTAGCAACTATGACATAGGAGCAGGCCGTTTACTCTGGGCACCTCTGTGCACCTTTCATCCAAGCTACTCAATACTGCCCCTGCAGCCATAAGAAGTTAACCGACAGATAAGTTAAACATTTTGTTTAATTTGTAGTGTAGGCCAATTAATTGCGCTAATATTATATACTAATTATGTTCTGGCCTGCCAACTATTAGCTCAGAGGCCAAACCTAGTTGACGAACCCTGGGATGAAGGATGACGGAAGATTCCAATGTTATCCTCAAACAGGTGACCCGATTCTCTCTTCCTCACTGTCACCATGCCCGGAGCTACGGTCGCCCACTTGCCCATTCAGGCTCAGGTGACGCTGCTCCTCTTGGCCTCTCGGCCCCAGACTTCGCTCCTGGCAACGTCATTCCTCACTGCAACAATACCGGGAAACGCTTGGATAAAATAGTCAAAAACACCTGCACTTTTGACCCAATGCCCGGGTAGCCAAATGACATGGAGGCATACTTGGCTGATCTAAGTGATTCCCTTGGCAACCGATGCAGACAGGCTTTACCTGCTGAAATGCACATCCAATTAGCATGTTACGAACTTTGTCCGTCAACATAGCCACATGCAGAATGATTATGTGCAACTTTCCAACACCCTGAAGATCGAATTTTCTGGTTCTGCGATTCCTAGACAGCTCCATGGCTCACATCATCAAGCAGGCTAGGGCAGAACATCGTTAACTTACAAGCCTACTTTAATAACCTCGCTGAACCAGGCATGGAAGAACTCTTAGCGTTAAAACAGATGTTTTTAGCAAACATGTATACCACTCACGTTACCTTCCTAGGACCAATGGTTCATATGAGTCTGCCCATTTCTGAACTTGGTGAACTCGCCAGTACCGCTCACAACGCCTCAAAAGTGAGACACACTAAAACTCCTTACCCCTCTGTTTTCACTGTTCAACATGAACCTTCCTTATAATTAGAAGGGAAGGTGCCCACACGACAGCCAGAGAACCCCAAAATGATCAACCTGACTTACAACCACAACGCAATAATTCCAACTCCCCCACCTGTCGTGGCAGCCGTAAGATTAACCACCAACATGCGCAAAATAGGCAGTACGACAGCCAACATAATAAGACACACGCTGCTAACCACTCAAAAAAAGGGTCAGACCAAAAATATGAAAACATGGGAGGGGGGGGGGGGGGGGGGGGGGTGCAATGCTAAGCATGGCTAAGCACAATGCTAAGTGTGTGAACAGCTAGAGGAAAACAGGGGAAACCAATCACTATGACTAGGCATGGAACAAGCAATACATAACCTTGCTCCGGTTAACCTAAATAGTAGTAACATTAATGACATTTTGGTTCCCGCCTCCAGTCAAAATCAAGTCACGTGTCCTCCAGATCCCGAAATAAGCCGGTCTGTAATAACCATCGAAACAAACACCAGTCATGCACCGCAACCCTAGCTTTGTTGGTATGATGACAAGGAAAAACAACTATAAGAGACCTTAACTTGCGACAGTCCTTGAGCACTGTCTGCCCTGTGAAGCTCTGATAGATTCTGGTTTGACAATTTCTCGAATGTCTCTGATATTGCTGGACAACCTTAAAAGGATCATCAACCCGGATAAACATGAGTTCAAATTGGAACAATGTGACACTAAACTGCGAGGTTTCACTCAAACAACCTCATATCTCACAATGCGGATTCTCCTAAAACTAGCCTTCCAGAACGTGTCCTTTGTTCACCCAGTGTACGTTACCAGCCTCGAAATAGATCCACTGCTAATTGACTCAGACTTAATAATAGATTGCTTGGTCCCGTTGATGGACTGGAGCAAGAACCTAACCATACCACATTCCCAAGACACTTGGCTATGTCTGTCTTTGTGGCACTTGACCATATGACTGGACAGTAGTACAGGTGCAACAAAACTAGGGCCTGTAGGACTTGTTTTGTCGATAGCGATGTCAAGAAAGCAGAGCAGCGCTTTATTACAGACAGGCCTCTCCCCATCTTAGCTACCATTATATCAATATATTTTGACCCTGACAATTTACAATTCAGTGTTACACCTTAACTTGCTCAATTTCCACACTATTAATTTCAATATTTAGTTGAGGATTAGGGTTTTGTCAATTATTTGTCCCAATTACAATGCTTTTAGTTTTATAAATATTTAGGACTAACTTATTTATTGCCACCCATTCTGAAACTGACTGCAGCTGTTTGTTAATTGTTGCAGTGATTTCACTTGCTGTGATAGATGACGTGTACAGTGTTGTCATCAGCATACATATACACACAGGCTTTACTCAGAGCCAGTGGCAAGTCATTGGTAAAGATTTTTAAAAGTAAGGGGCCTAGACAGCTGCCCTAGGGAATGCCTGACTTTACCAGGATTATGTTGGAGAGGCTTTCATTAAAGAACACCCTCTGTGTTTTGTTAGACAGGTATCTCTCGATCCACAATGTAGCAGGGGATGTAAAGTCATAATACACAAGATTTTCCAGCAGCATATTATATATTATAATCGATAATGTCAAAAGCTGCACTGAAGTCTAACAAAACAGCTCCCACAATCTTTTTATTATCAATTTCTCTAAGCAAATCATCAGTCATTTGTGTAAGTGCCAAACATGTTGAATGACCTTTCCTATAAGCGTGCTGAACATCTGTTGTTAATTTGTTTACTGTGAAATAGCATTGTATCTGGTCAAACACATTTTTTCCAAAAGTTTACTAAGGGTTGGTAACAGGCTGGTTGGTTGGTTTTTTGAGCCAGTAAAGGTTGAGTTGCTATTTTTGGGTAGCGGAATGACTTTTGCTTCCCTCCAGGCCTGAGGGCACACACTTTCCTGTAAGCTTAGATTGATGAGAAGTGCAAATAGGCATGGCAATATCGTCCTCTATCATCCTCAGTAATTGTCCATCCAAGTTGTCAGTCCCAGGTGGCTTGTCATTGTTGATAGACCCCCATTGGCATGTCTGTCTTTTCTGTAGATGTTATAACCATGTATTGCTACTACTGTATCATCAAAGGTATGATCTAAGTGAGTTTCAGAGAGTCAGTATGTGAATGTTATCTGTTACTAGCAAGTTATCCATTTCATGGACCTTGTTTCTTAGGCTATACAGTACCAGTCAAAAGTTTGAACACACCTACTCATTCAAGGGTTTTTCTTTATTTTTTACTATTTTCTACATTGAAGAATAATAGTGAAGACATCAAACCATGAAATATGGAATATGGAATCATGTAGTAACCAAAAAACGGTTAACTCCTTATGGCTGCATCTCGCTACCGGGATCGATATGACAACAGCCAGTGAAAGTGCAGGGCGCCAAATTCAAACAACAGAATTCTCATAATTAAAATTCCTCAAACATACATGTCTTATATCATTTTAAAGGTAATCTTGTTGTTAATCCCACCAAAGTGTCCGATTTCAAATATGCTTTTCAGCGAAAGCACTACAAACGATTATGTTAGGTCACCACAAAACCACAATAAGCACAGCCATTTTTCCAGCGAAAGATAGCAGTCAGAAAAAGCAGAAATAGAGATAAAATGAATCACTAACCTTTGATTATCTTCATCAGATGACACTCATAGGACTTCATGTTACACAATACATGCATGCTTTGTTTGATAAAGTTCATATTTATAACAAAAACTCTGAGTTTACATTGGCGCGTTACATTCACTAGTTCCAAAAACATCAAGTGATTTTGCATAGCCACATCGTTTCAACAGAAATACTCATCATAAATGTAGATGATAATACAAGTTATACACATGGAATTGTAGATATACCTCTCCTTACTGCAACCGCTGTGTCAGATTTCAAAAAAACTTTACGGAAAAAGCAAATCATGCAATAATCTGAGACGGAGGTCAGAACAATAGCCAAATTAGCCGCCATGTTGGGGTCAACAGAAACCAGAAAATACATGATAAATGTTTCCTTACCCTTGATGAACTTCATCAGAATGCAGTCCTAGGAATCCCAGGTCCACAATAAATGCTTGATTTGTTCGATAATGTCCGTTATTTATGTCCAATTAGCTACTTTGGTTAGCGCCTTTGGTAAACAATTCCAAAGTCACAAAGCGCGTCCCCTGTAACGTGACGAAATGTCCAAAAGTACCGTAACAGTCAGTAGAAACATGTCAAACGATGTACTGAATAAATCTTTAGAATGTTGTTAACATACATCTTGAATAACGTTCCAACCGGAGAATTCGATTGACTTCAAAAGAGCGGTGGAACGGAGGTTCTCCTCATGTGAACGCGCAAGTGAAAGCATGGTCAGCTCGTGGCAGACCTGACTAATTCCTGTCTCCTTCGGCCCCCCTTCACATTAGAGTCATCAGACAAAGTTCTATTGACTGTTGACATCTAGTGGAAGTCGTAGGAAGTGAAAACTCATCAATATCTCGCTGTAATTTCAATGAGAGCTTGGTTGAAAATCTGCCACCTCAGAAAAAATTCAAACAGGAAGTGGAACTTCTCAGGTTTTTGCCTGCCATATGAGTTCTGTTATACTCACAGACATAATTCAAACAGTTTTAGAAACTTCAGAGTGTTTTCTATCCAATACGAATAATAATATGCATATCATATCTTCTGGGACTGAGGAGCAGGCCGTTTACTATGGGCACCTCTGTGCACCTTTCATCCAACCTACTCAATACTGCCCCTGCAGCCATAAGAAGTTAAACAAATCAAAATATATTTTAGATTTTAGATTCTTCAAAGTAGCCACCCTTTGCCAGCTTTGCACACGCTTGGCATTCTCTCAACTAGCTTCATGAGGTAGTCACCTGAAATGCATTTCAATTAACAGGTGTGCCTTGTTAAAACTTAATTTGTGGAATTTATTTTCTTCTTAATGTATTTGAGCCAATCAGTTGTGTTGTGACAAGGTAGGGGTGGTAAACAGAAGATAGCCCTATATGGAAAATTATGGCAAGAACAGCTCAAATAAGCAAGGAGAAATGACAGTCCATCATTACTTTAAGACATGAAAGTCAGTGAATGCGGAAAATGTCTAGAACTTTGAAAGTTTCTTCAAGTGCGGTCACAAAAACCGTCAAACACTATGATGAAATAGGCTCTCATGAGAACCACCAAAGGAAAGGAAGATCCAGGGCTACCTCTGCAGCAGATGATAAGTTAATTAGAGTTATACTTCACTAGGGTAGGGGGCAGCATTCGGAATTTTGGATGAAATGCATGCCCAAATTAAACTGCCTGCTTCTCTGGCCCAGAAGATATGATATGCATATAACTGGTAGATTTGGATAGAAAACACTCTAAAGTTTCCAAAACTGTTAAAATAGTGTCAGTGAGTATAACAGAACTGATTTGGCAGGCGAAAACCTGAGAAGAATCCATTCAGGTAGGCTTTTTTTGGGGGGTTTTGTAGTTTTCTATTCAATACCATTACAGTATCTATTGACTTAGGACTCAAATTGCAGTTTCTATGCCTTCCACTAGATGTCAACAGTCTTTAGAAATTGTTTCAGGCTTGTATTCTGAAAAATGAAGAATTAAGAGCAGTCGGAATGAGTGGACCCTAAAGTGTCACAGAGCTTTTTCATGCGCGAGACCGAGAGAGTGCCTTTCTTGTTTACCTTTTAAATTGACAACGTTATTGTCCGGTTGAAATATGATCGATTATTTAGGCTAAAAACAACCTGAGGCTTGAATATAAACATTGTTTGACATGTTTCTATGAACTTTACGGATACAATTTGGATTTTTTGTCTTCCTGTTTTGACTGCGTTTGACCCTGTGGATTACTGAAGAAAACGCGCAAACAAAACGAGGTTTTTGGATATAAAGAGACTTTATCGAACAAAAGGAACATTTATTGAGTAAATTAATGTCTGCTGAGTACAACTATATGAAGATCTTCAAAGGTAAGGGATTAATTTTATCTCTATTTCTGACATGTGTAACCGTTCTACTTGGCTGGCTACTGTTTGTAATGATTTGTCTAGTGGGCTATGTTCTCAAATAATCGTAAGGTATGCTTTCGCCATAAAGCATTTTTTAAATCTGACACCGTGGTTGGATTCACAAGAAGTTCATCTTTAAACCTATGTGAAATATGTTTTGTTTTCTGAATTTTTATAATGAGTATTTCTGTATTTGAATTTGGCGCCCAGCAGTTTCACTGGCTGTTGAAGAGCTACCGTCTCACGTGCCCAAGAGAGGTTAACTGCACCACAGATTGCAGCCCAAATAAATGCTTCACAGAGTTCAAGTTAACTGACACATCTCAACATCAACTGTTCAGAGGAGACTGTGTGATTCAGGCCATTGTCGAATTGCTGCAAAGAAACCACTACTAAAGGACACCAATAATAAGAAGAGACTTGCTTGGGCCAAGAAACATGCAATGGACATTGGACCAGTGGAAATATGTCCTTTGGTCTGATGAGTCCAAATCTGAGATTTTTGGTTCCAACCGCCATGTCTTTGTGAGACGCAGAGTAGGTGAACGGATGATCTCCGCATGTGTGGTTCCCACCTTGACGCATGGAGGAGGAGGTGTGATGGTGTGGGGGTGCTTTGCTGATGACACTGTCGTGAAGTTATTTAGAATTCATGGCACACTTAACCAGCATGGCTACCACAGCATTCTGCAGTGATACGTCATCCCATCTGGTTTGCGGTTAGTGAGACTATCATTTGTTTTTCAAAGGACAATGACCCAACACACCTACAGCCTGTGTAAGGGCTATTTGACCAAGAAGGAGAGTGATGGAGTGCTGCATCAGATGACCTGGCCTCCACAATCACCCGACCTCAATCCAATTGAGATGGTTTGGGATGAGTTGGAAAAGCAACCAACAAGTGCTCAGCATATGTGGGAACTCCTTCAAGACTGTTGGAAAAGCATTTCAGGTGAAGCTGGCTGAGAGAATGCCAAGAGTGTGCAAAGCTGTCATCAAGGCAAAGGGGGCTATTTTGAAGAATTCTAAAATATTAAATATATTTTGATTTGTTTTACTCTTTTTTGGTTACGACATGATTCCACATGTGTTATTTCATAGTTGTATGGCTTCAATATTATTCTACAATGTAGAAAACAGTCGAAACAAATAAAAACCCTTGAATTAAAAGGTGTGTCCAAACTTTTGACTGGAACTGTATATGTTGGCAAGTTTTTGCACTTTTCTGTGTTTCTTAGTTAAATTTAATTTAACTAGGGAAGTTATTTTACAACCAATTCATATTTACAATGATGGCCTACCCCGGCCAAACCCTAACCCGGACGACGCTGGGCCAATTGTGCGCCGCCCTGTGGGACTCCCAGTCACGGCCGGTTGAGATACAAGTTGGAATCAAACCAGGGTCTGTAGTGATGCCTCTAGCACTTAGAAGCAGTGCCTTAGACTGCTGCACCACTTGGGAGTCTTATCAAAAGGTACACATGACAGTGATATTTGTGTTTGAGTTGATACTGCAGGGTCAGCAATACACAGGGCTTCCTAATAGGGAAAACCGCCTCAGTGCTAAGAGTATAACTCAGGTTCATAGGCGCATGATTACTGCATACAATAGCTGTAGGATTGACAGAGGCAATCAGGGGAGTTAGAGGGACAGAAATTAGGTTACTTACTTTGACTGCCAACAGTAATTTTTTTTCAAGCATTTCTCTGCACCCCCAATAACATCTGCTAAATATGTGTATATGACCAAAAACATTGTATTTTATTTTATTTGAACAGCCCTGGGACAATGTACATTTGCAGAAGTACTGTGACAAGCGACATAATGGTTGGGATTATTTGAGCAGGGCTTGGGTAACTGATAAGTCATTGTCTCAATGCAGCCTTGAAATCCGCAGGCAGGGTCCAGGAGCCAAGATTATTTGGATGGACTCGTCATTCCTGTAGAACATCTTCTATTTCCAAGAGGTCTCAATGGTATCTATAGAAGTTATGCCAACAGAGCTACACTAGTCTTTTAGCCAGATGTTTAATGCCAGTAGCCTGCTCAATTTTTCACAACTCAGTGATGGTACCGGCCTGAATCAGCTCTTTAAAATCATTTTTCAGCAGTCCTGAACTAGCCCTCCTAATGTCGTTTGACCCCACATGGACTACGACAGCGTCAGCCCCAGGAAGCTGTCATAGAACAGTAGGAAGCAGCCTTGTAATGTCCTGTGCTCGTGCTCCAGGATAGCACAGGTTTTTGCCCCGGGAACCAAGATGTTTCTCACCATAGAGCTGCTGATGATGGCTGAGGAGGTCCAGCCATTCTTTTTCCTCAAGTAGTTTAGAAGACACCTCGAGGATCGATGGGAGGTGGGGCCTGTTGAACGCAAGCAAGCCGTCGAATCCATCATGGCTGATACAGGGTCCGGAGTCTCAGACACAGGGCCCGGAGTCTCAGACACAGGGCCCGGAGTCTCATGGTCCGATGAGGAGGAACTCAGAAGATCTGAACACGAGGGAGAATCCCCCTGGGTTTGAAACAGGGTAGAGGACGATGGCGCAGCAACCTCTGAGGCCAGGGGGCAAAGCTGTTTGATGTCTGGATTGGGCTTTCCAAAGCCAAGGACGCACTGTTCACCATTGACCGCTGCCTTCCATTAGGCTTACGGTGGGTGGCGCAATTCCATTGCTGTAAAGCGGGATTGGAGACAGTGGCATCCACTAGGTCCTCTAGAAGTGTCTGTCCTGTTCCATTTTCCACAGCCGGGGGAGATATCCTTGGTGAGAGGTCCCTGTGAAGCATTGGCCAGTCAGTAAAAGAGTGGTAACAGGGAGGTGATGCTCTCCCCATATCGTAACGACATCCAGCCTGAGGTGTAGAGGAAAAGGTAGGTGGACATGGTTTCCCCAGCAAATTGTGCAACACAGATTTGCTTGCTTAGGGTAGACAGCTAGGTCCTATAGTCCTCCGCAACTAGGCAGCTGTTATCCTTTTCTCAATCTAGGGGGTGCTGTTTCCACTTTGGAAAATATCGTCTCCAAATTAAACTGCCTCATACTCAATTCTTGCTCGTACAATATGCATATTATTATTACTATTGGATAGAAAACAATCTCTAGTTTCTAAAACCGTTTGAATTATGTCTGTGGGTGAACCAGAACTCTTTCTGCAGCGAAATCCATGACAGGAACTGCGAAGGTCTGAAAACGAGGCTCTGTTCTCAGATCAGTTTAAAGCTCTGTATGTATCCTATGGGTCGACATGAACTGCACCCGCCTTCCCCTGGATGTCAGTAACCAATGAGAAGTGGAATGGAGTGTCTACGTAGTTCTCAGAGCTTATAAAAGGCCAAGGAACGAAGTAAGCTCTCTTTTCGTCGTTCGTCATTGCGCAAAGCAAGACCTCAAGATGGCATTTTGAAACGCTCAGTTATCGGCCTTAGCTATATCCGTCTGTAATTTAATTCGATATAGGTGTTAGAAACATCATAACGAAGTTATTTTAAACCGAGTTATATCAGTTTATGCGAGTATATTGCTATTTTCGGAATTTCCTTAGTATTGCGTTTTGGGGATTTGGGCATGTTGTGGCCACATAGCTATTGTTAGCTGCTAATTCCGAAGTTGAAGACGACGTTTTACAACCAAGCAACGATTATTTTTGACAAAGGACACCTTGCCCAAGATTCTGATGGAAGCTCGTCCAAAAGTAAGAGCTATTTATGATGTTATTCCGTATTTATGTGGAAAAATGTAAACGCATTTGTCCGCCATTATTGAGGCACTAGTCTGGCTGTAACGCACACTGTATGTCTAGTAACGTTAATTTTAAAAATCTAACTCAGCGGTTGCATTAATAACTAATGCATCTTTCATTTGCTGTCCAACCTGTATTTTTTAGTCAAGTTTAATCGATTATTTATTGATTAGATTAGGTGCCTCTCCAAGATGGCGCCGGCCAGAATGCATGAACTGTTGCTACTGTTGACATTGTATAACCACGATTTGTGCTGCTAAATATGCACATTTTCGAACAAAACCTATATGCATTGTGTAATATGATGTTACAGGACTGTCATCTGATGAAGTATATCAAGGTTAGTCAAAAATTATATATATTTTGCTGGATTGTTACGATCGCTAACCTTTGCTGCTGGTAAATTGCTTGTGTTTCCGGCTATTGTGGTAAGCTAATATAATGCTATATTGTGTTTTCGCTGTAAAACATTTAAAGAATCTGACATATTGGCTGGATTCACAAGATGTTGGGCTTTCATTTGCTGTACGCTGTGTATTTTTCAGAAATGTTTTAAGATGAGTAATTAGGTATTTGACGTTGGTCTCTGTAATTATTCTGGCAGCTTCGGCACTATTTCAGATTGCAGCTACAATGTAGAACTGTGATTTATACCTGAAATATGCACATTTTTCTAAAAAAACATATGCTATACAATAAATATGTTATCTGACTGTCATCTTATGAAGTTGTTTCTTGGTTAGTGGCTATATATATCTTTATTTGGTCGAATTAGTGATAGCTACCCATGCAGGAAAAAAATGGTGGCAAAAAAAAGTTGTGTCTTTTGCTATCGTGGTTAGCTAACAGATTTACATATTGTGTCTTCCCTGTAAAACATTTTAAAAATCAGAAATGATGGCTGGATTCACAAGATGTGTATCTTTCATCTGGTGTCTTGGACTTGTGATTTAATGATATTTAGATGCTAGTATTTACTTGTGACGCTATGCTAGGCTATGCTAGTCAGCTTTTTTACTGTGGGGGGTGCTCCCGGATCCGGGATGCGTAGCAAGTAGAAGTTATATCAAAAATCCAGAAAAGAGCATTGTGAACACACCTCCTACATAGCAGGAAGCGTTCGCCTCTTCCTATGAATGGGGAGGCCTCAATGAGAGGAGACATACCAAGATAGCGAAAATCCTCTCAGCTATCTTCAATAGCTTGATGGCTAGCAGTTTAGATAGCTAAGGTTAGCGGCTATGTCAAGCAGGCTTCAAACTGTCTGCTAACCCATTACAGTCTAATCCCTGTCTAAGCTGAGGGTGTCTACACTATATATACAAATGTATGTGGACACCCCTCCGAATTAGTGGATTTGGCTATTTCAACCACACCCGTTGCTGACAGGTGTATAAATCGAGCACACAGCCATGCAATCTCCATTGACAAATATTGGCAGTAGAATGGCCTTACTGAAGAGCTCAGTGACTTTCAACGTGGCACCGACATAGGATGCCACCTTTCCAATAAGTCAGTTTGTCAAATTTCTGCCCTGCTAGAGCTGCACCGGTCAACTGTAAGTGCTGTTATTGTGAAGTAGAAACGTCTAGGAGAGGCCTGGGCAATTTCAATCCTCGGGGGCCTGATTGATGTCACACTTTTCCCTCATCCCTAGAAAACACACCTTCACACACAAGCCTAAGATCACCATGCGCAATGCCATGCTTTGGCTGCAGTGGTGTAAAGCTCGCCGTCATTGGACCCTAGGGTGCTACCTGCATAGTGCCCACTGTAATGCATCGTGCCAACTGTCTAGATAAAGTGTATTTTTACTACTACTTTCACTACTTTTAGTCTTGAAATCTTTGCAGAGGTTTCCAGTAAGTGTAACAACACATTCGAGGGCCATTTTCTCAAAAGTGGGGTTACAAGTTTATGAATTTTCAAAGCAGAATTACTATTCCATTGTTCCTCAACTGCAGTGTGTGATATATAATTTTGTAGCTCTTAGTCTGTAATTTTATCCAATGTAAAAAACACCATTTAAAATATTGATACATACGACCGAATTGAGGTGGTGGGTCACAAATGTTCTCCTGATTGTACATTATTACTGTGGAAGCATGCACGGCCTGGAAAACAGTGAGAATTAACCCCGTGTGAGCAATAGTTTATAGTCACACATGCTCAGAATTAAATGAACAGCCTGTGTTGTATTCTTCTTTTGATTCTTGCTGGAGTTGACTTCCCTCTTTTAACTTATTAATACTGTCCAAACATGTATGTCAGAGGAAGGAAAGGTAAACTACTTATGAGCTGTAAGAGACAAGAAGTCAGTGGGATGGAGCTCCAAATATCTTTTAGTTATCAAATTAGCCAAACACCTGTAGGCTATTAGGATATGGGGGGTTGAAAGCTGTGCTTTGCTGTAGAGACTGGGCCACTCCACAAAGAGTGAGCTTACACATTCCATGCTCCACATACAGGCGCCCCATGATGGGAGCTGAGAGTTGTTGGTGGGAAGAGAAAAGACCTAAAGTGTTCTCTACATAACATGTAAATAGGAATTGTTTTGAACATTACAGGATAATAGCCATATGAAGTTGAATTTGAATATCTATCTGATTTAGAACTGAATTTCATTATCTCATTGGTATAAATATGGGTTATAGGCTTAACATCTTACATTGGAGCAGGATATAAGATATAATAAACTCTAAAGTTGGAAGTACGCCTCTGTACGGCTTAGTCAAAGCCCAGGTGTTTGGAATGGGATTTTCTTTTTTTTTATTCGAACCAACTTATGTCTGAAGTTTTATTTGAAATATTGAAAATTCAGGAGGCCATTGTCAAATGTTGCTATTATATCAAATCAAAATGTATTTGTCACATGCGCCGAATACAACAGGTGGAGCAGACCTTACAGTGAAGTGCCTACTTACAAGCCCTTAACCAACAATGCAGTTAAGAAAAATACCAACAAAAAAAAAGTAATAAAAGTAACAAATATTTAAAGAGCAGCAGTAAAAAACAATAGCGAGGCTATATACAGGGGGTACCGGTACAGAGTCAATGTGCTGGGGCAACGGTTAGTCGAGGTAGTTATATGTACATGTAGGTAGAGTTATTAAAGTGACTATGCATAGATAACAGAGAGTAGCAGCAGTGTAAAGGGGAGGGGGGTCAATGCAAATAGCCTGGGTAGCCATTTGATTAGATGTTCAAGAGTCTTAAGGCTTGGGGGTAGATGCTGTTTAGAAGCCTCTTGGACCTAGACTTGGCGCTCCGGTACCATTTGCTATGCGGTAGCAGAGGAACAGTATTTGACTAGGGTGGCTGGAGTCTTTGACAATTTTTAGGGCCTTCCTCTTACACCGCCTGGTATAGAGGTCCTGGATAGCAGGAAGCTTGGCCCCAGTGATGTACTGGTCCGTACGCACTACCCTCTGTAGTGCTTTGCGGTCGGAGGCCGAGCAGTTTCCATACCAGGCAGTGATGAAACCCGTCAGGATGCTCTCGATGGTGCAGCTGTAGAACCTTTTGAGGATCTGAGGACCTATGTCAAATCTTTTCAGTCTTCTGAGGGGAAATATGTTTTGTTGTGCCCTCTTCACGACTCTCTTGGTGTGCTTGGACCATGTTTGTTGGTGATGTGAACGCCAAGGAACTTGAAGCTCTCAACCTGCTCTGCTACAGCCCCGTTGTTGAGAATGGGGGTGTGCTCGGTCCTCCTTTTCCTGTTGTCCACAAATCATCTCCTTTGTCTTGATCACGTTGAAGGAGAGGTTGTTGTCCTTGCACCACACGGTCAGGTCTCTGACCTCTCTATAGGCTGTCTCGTCGTTGTCGGTGATCAGGCCTACCACTGTTGTGTCATTGGCAAACGTAATGATGGCGTTGGAGTCGTGCCTGGCCGTGCAGTCGTGAGTGAACAGAGAGTACAGGAGGGGACTGAGCACTGAGGGGCCCCCGTGTTTAGGATCAGCATGGCAGATGTGTTGTTACCTACCCTTACCACCTTGGGGAGGCCCATCAGGAAGTCCAGGATCCAGTTGCAGAGGAAGGTGTTTAGTCCCAGGGTCCTTTGCTTAGTGATGAGCTTTGAGGGCACTATGGTGCTGAGCTGTAGTCAATGAATAACATTCTCACATAGGTGTTCCTTTTGTTCAGGTGTGAAAGGGCAGTGTGGAGTGTAATAGAGATTGCACCGTCTGTGGATCTGTTGAGGCTGTATGCAAATTGGAGTGGGTCTAGTGTTTCTGGGATAATGGTGTTGATGTGACCCATGACTAGCCTTTCAAAGCATTTCATGGCTACAGATGTGAGTGCTACGGGTCGGTAGTCATTTAGGCGGGTTACCTTAGTGTTCTTGGGCACAGTGGTCTTCTTGAAACATGTTGGTATTACAGACTCAGACAGGGAGAGGTTGAAAATGTAAGTGAAGACACTTGCCAGTTGGTCAGCGCATGCTTGGAGTACACGTCCTGGTAATCCATCTGGCCCTGCGGCCTTGTGAATGTTGACCTGCTTAAAGGTCTTACTCACATTGGCTGCGGAGAGCATGATCACACAGTCATCCGGAACAGCTGATGCTCTCATGCATGTTTCAGTGTTACTTGCCTCGAAGTGAGCATAGATGTTATTTAGCTCATATGCTTGTGTCACTAGGCAGCTCTCGACTGTGCTTCCCTTTGTAGTCTGTAATAGTTTGCAAGCCCTGTCATATCCGATGAGCGTCAGAGCTGGTGTAGTACAATTCAATCTTAGTCCTGTATTGAAGCTTTGCCTGTATGATGGTTCGTCGGAGGGCATAGCAGGATTTCTTATAAGCTTCTGGGTTAGTGTCCAGCTACTTGAAAGTGGCAGCTCTACCCTTTAGCTCACTACAGATGTTGCCTGAAATCCATGGCTTCTGGTTGGAGTATGTACGTACAGCCACTGTGGGGACGACGTCCTCGATGCACTTATTGATGAAGCCAGTGACTGATGTGGTGTACTCCTCAATGCCATCTGAAGAATCCCGGGATCATATTCCAGTCTGTGCTAACAATACTGTCCTGTAGCTTAGCATCTGCTTCATCTGACCATTTTTATTGACCGAGTCACTGGATTTACAGAGTCCTGCTTTAATTTTTGCTTGTAAGCAGGAATCAGGAGAATAGAATTATGGTCAGATTTGCCAAATGGAGGGTGGGGGAGAGCTTTGAATGCGCCTCCAGATAAGAAAAGATATAAGAGTCCTGCCATGCTTGAGTTTTAAAAAGCATCAGAAAGGTGCTCATTGGATTCAGTGTACTTAGGGCTCTAATCAATCTGTATCGCTGAAGCGTTCATGAATGAAGACATTGAAGACATTCATTTACTCAATAAATGTTCCATTTGTTCAATAAAGTCTCTTTATATCCAAAAACCTCAGTTTTGTTCACGCGTTTTCTTCAGTAATCCACAGGCTCAAACGCAGTCAAAACAGGCAGAAAAAAAATAAAAATTGTATCCGTAAAGTTCAGAGAAACATGTTGAACAATGTTTATATTCAAGCCTCAGGTTGTTATTAGCCTAAATAATCGATAATATTTCAACCGGACAATAACGTCGTCAATATAAAAGGTAAACAAGAAAGGCACTCTCTCTGGTCTCGCGCATGAAACATTTCTGTGACACGGCAGGTCCACTCATTCAGACTGCTCTTATTACCTCATTTTTCAGAATACAAGCCTGAAACAATTTCTAAAGACTGTTGACATCTAGTGGAAGGCATAGGAACTGCAATTTGAGTCCTAAGTCAATAGATACTGTAATGGCATTGAATAGACAAAAAAAAACGACTTCCTGAATGGATTTTTCTCAGGTTTTCGCCTGCCAAATCAGTTCTGTTATACTCACAGACACTTTTTTAACAGGTTTGGAAACTTTACAGTGTTTTCTATCCAAATCTACCAGTTATATGCATATCATGTCTTCTGGTCCCGAGTAGCAGGCAGTTTAATTTGGGCATGCTTTTCATCCAAAATTCCAAATGCTGCCCCCTACCCTTAAGTAAATCAGGTTTTAAATGAAGTGAAAAGGAGAGTGGAGGAGGACTTAACATAAATCCCACAGAGCCCTCAACCCCTTTTCTTAATATTTATTTTAATTTTATCTAACTAGGCAAGCCGGTTAAGAACAAATTCTTATTTACAATGACGGCCTACCCCGGCCAAACCCTAACCGATTGTGATACAGCCTGGAATCGAACCGGGGTCTATAGTGATGCCTCTAGCACTGAGATACAGTGCCTGCGTCACTCTGGAGCCCAAAACAAGCGTTTGGCTTTGCAGATAGATACTTTGTTGAGGAAAATGCTACAACTGATACTGATAGCGACTTGCTACAACTGATATGTTGTGTCTCACCTAGCTATCTTAAGATGAATGCACTAATTGCAAGTCGCTCTGGATAGGAGTGTCTGCTAGATTACTAAAATTAAAATGTTATTGGAAGTACCAAGAAGGCCCTATCGTTACCACATCATTTCCAAGTGAAAACCAGGTATGATTGAATAGGGCTGTAAAATGATGTATTACCAATACCAAATGTCCTGGCAGTAAATTGATTCAGCCCTTGCAGTGGTGCATTATGCACTGTATTGCCTCTGGATGGTCACTGTCACGTTGGCCTACTTTCATGGTAAAGCATTCACCCACCTCCCAACTCTTGGCTTTTTCCTCCCTGTTGGGAAAATGCTACCAGAGTATGTCCTTAACCTGTGACTTTGTTACCACACTTCTGCCTTCTCTCTCTCTCTCCCTTTGGCTCAGTTAGACAGTGTTTAGTGGACAGTGGTTTAGTGGGAATCTTGTGATATTCAGGTACTTTGTAAAACCACAACTTTGGAGATGAGACAACCAATTTCAAAATGTTATTTTACTTATGGCTACATCTAAGTCGATATTGAATACCCAGCTAACAAGGAACGTAACTGGGACATTTGTAACGTTCCCCTTAAGTCTTCTAGAGGTACTGAATGTCATAGCCTGTTTGGGATATTATAGGCACATTCATAATGTTTCTAATACGTATTATAGAGGTTATAAATATCTGGTCGCTATACAGATATCATGGGAACATTAAAAACGTTCCTTGGTAGTCCATGAAAGGTTCTGAATATCATGTTATTTTGGAGATATCCTAGGAACATTTCATCACGTTAGATTTAGAGCTACGGTTTGTCTTCATATAATGTTACAATCGGATTGATGTAAATACATTTTGGACCGTCGTCTGTAAGTCAAGTGGTGGTACACTTGTAACGTTGTCTTTCTAAGTATGTAGGAACATTTACTATGTTCTAAATAAGTACTTTAGATGTTCTGAATGTCAGGACACTTCGGTGACATTGTCGTAGTACAGTATTTGTAATGTTCACAGAAGGTTTCTGAAATGTACTCAATGTCTGGTCACTTTGGCAATATTTTACATAACGTTCTAATGAGTCTGGTAGATGTCGTGAATGTCATATCCCTAAATGTCAGGTCAATTTCGGGATATTGTAGTAACCCAGCTACGAAAATTACATTTGAGGACGTGACCACAAAGTTATTTTAACCCCCACATAATTCATGATAACGTTATTGTGAAATGTGCCTTGTACGTAGCTGTGGTGTCAGCTGACATAAGTTACGTCCCAAGTCTTTTCATGATGTTGAAACGTCATGGATCTTAAATAGCTAAATTACGTTATTTTGTAAGGTCATAAGAGATGTCCGTGAATCTTCCCTGAACGTGCACACTGTTATGTGCCGTATTGCTACTGAACAGACCTCTTCCGGGGTCTGTGCAAGGTCTCTAACATCCATCAGCTCCGTGATGTCGTCATGGAGGAGTGGAAGAGGACTCGTGGCAACCTGTGAAGCTCTGGTGAACTCCATGCCCAAGAGGATTAAGGCAGTGCTGGAAAATGATGGTGGCCACACAAAATATTGACACTTTGGGCCCAATTTGGACATTTTCACTTAGGGGTGTACTCACTGTTGTTGTCAGCGGTTTAGACATTAATGGCTGTGTGTTGAGTTATTTTGAGGGGACAGCAAATTTACACTGTTATACAAGCTGTACACTCACTACTTTACATTGTAGCAAAGTGTCATTTCTTCAGTGTTGTCACATGAAAAGATATACTCAAATATTTACAAAAATGTGAGGGGTGTACGCACTTTTGTGATATACTGTACATCCCAAGTCTGTTCAGGACATTGAAATGTGGGGGACCCTGAAAGGGTGAATATTGTTACAAAGAGATGAATGAATCTTCCCTAAACGTGCACACAGTTACGTGCCTTATTGGTACTGTAGGTACCCACTGACGAAAGTTACGTTCCCAGTGGATACCAGAAACTGCATTTTGTGGGGCTCACAATGTACTTTTTGACTTTTAGTAACATTTGGAGGTTGACCTAAAAATAATGTTTTTATAATGTCGAATTTCAGAATGTTTGCTAAAGAGCCGTGCATAGTTAACTAACGTTGCAATGACAATTATAAATAGACATTATGGATCATTGTCAGTAAGTCAAGTGGTGGTGTACTTGTAACTTTGTATTTCTGACTACAGTGCATATGAGTGTCAGTGACATTTTAGTAGTATGTGTAACGTTCACAGAAGGTTCCTAAAATGTACTGATTGACAGGTCACTCTGTCAATATTCCACATAACATTCCCAATGAGTCCAGTGAATGTCAGATCACTTTTGGGATATCCAAAGAACATTTAGGAATATTCCTTTGAGAGCCCTGGTGTGTCTACAAACAACAGTTGTGTCACTCAAAAATCTTAGAAAAATATTTATTGTACAGTATGTCCCTATGTATGTATGTCTATATGTCACATTTTCTATCTGAGCATAAGGGGATATTAGAAATGTTATTTCTAAAGTCTAGGCAAGTTCTAAAATTACTTCACAATATGATGATTTTGTTGACAGGTGTCAGGTAAATGTTGGGATATAAGAATTCAGAATGTTTGGTATAGAGCCATGCATAGTTACATCTAAAGTTGCAATGAGAATTATACATAGACTTCATGGAACATTGTCAGTATGTCAAGTGGTGGTATATCTGACTACATATGGATATTAGTTACGTTTTCAGTAAGTACTTTGGAGGTTCTGAATGTCAGGGCACTTTGGTGACATTGTAGTAGTATTTGTAATGTTCAAATGTACAGAATCCTCAAATGTACAGATGTCAGACTACTTTGTGAATATCCAAAGAACATTTTGGAATGTTTATTTGAGAGTTGTGATGTGTCTACAATCAATGTTTCACTTGTGTTACTAAAGAAACATTTAGAGTAATACATAGACATTCTGGAATATATACACTTGAAGTAAATACAGTGTATACCATAATACATATATTAAAACATTGCTAAAATCAAAGAAACATATAAAGTAAAATGTTGTAAGGGCTGTCCTTTCTCTATTCTCTAAAGAAGACATGGTGGGAAAAGTCAGGAATTTACGTCTCAACATTAACTTGAATGTGACACAATGCAGCTATGCTTTCATGTCAGGGACCAGATTGCTAATGACCATGGATGACAGCCTGCATGGAGCCCTGGATAGTGCTGCTTGTGGTTGTGGATCCATGTGAAGTTGTTCCTTGTGTAATGGAGTAATCCCGTGTGTGAAAAAACTTGCGGCCAAGCGAGGATAAATAACTGACTGCTCCACAATAGTCTTGTGGCAGCAGTGACTCTGGGGGAGAGCTGGTCTTGGAACCTATCCCCAAATATGACTGCCAATGGAAAGAGGGCCTTTAGTGTAGGATAAAGTAAGAGCAGCAGTGGAGGGAGATAAGATATGTCAAATAGTGGGTATGAGGAAGCAAGGAGCCTGGTAGAAGCAGACAGTTGAGAGGAAAGTCTCATGGGAGTGGGGCCACAGTGCATCAAGTCCCATATCCAGGACATTTGTGAGGTTCAACGCAGCCTATCTAACCTGTTCAGTTGGAGTCTCTAGCATGCCGGCTTTGCTCCAGATTACGTTTGCTGAAGCACATCTTGAGATGCAACCCAAAGCCTGTGGGAGTGGGTTGGCGGCATGTCCAGGAATCGGCATCGGCCAGCAAGTATATTGTGAAGGAATGCCTTTTGTGCCTTTGAAGCAGAATACCAGAAGTGTTTAATCAATTGGTAACCAAGCCTGTTTCCCTGTGTGTAACCAATTTGGTCGGTTTTGATCACCCTGTATGCTGTGTTGTTGAATGATGTGCCCTCGATGTAATTTTCCTTGCACACAGGACCTAGCTATCTTGACACAAAACGCTCTCGGCTCCATGATGTAACCCATGCTGAAATCATCATTCTGATCTAAGTGCCCTCATCAGCCGTGTTCCATCAATGTCTATACAGATCAGAGATACTTGGACTCACCACCGTGGACTGTGTACCCATCATCTCCATTCATTAATGTGTGTATGCTTACATAATTTGCGTGTCTTGTAAAAAAAAATCCAGATTCAACCTTTCTGCATTTTCCTAGTGAAGAAGATTTTACTTTATCACAAGCATGACCCAATGCTGAGTAAATCACTTTTGTTAGAGAGCAGCAAGGTACAAAATCAAAATATGGAAATAACCATCCAAAATCATCCATATGGAAATAATCATCCAAAATCATCCATATGGAAATAACCGTCTGGAGGTTTGTTGGCCGATGCTGTTGAACAGGCCATTCAAGGCAACAGAGGTTATTCAGAGAGGATATCTACCCTGAGCTTTGAATATCACTCCTCAACAGAGATCCCAAGATATTGGGGCCAGCATACTTGAGTTGGGAGTAAAGGAAGTGGATTCAGCTTTTCCCCTCCGCAATACATTTTTCCATAATTTTATCGATTTAATAAATGTATGGAGATTCATAATGTAATTTGTTCCTCAGTATAGGCCTATGTAAGAGGGAACGATACCTGAAAATAATATTTGTTTATTATATAATTTTATGAATGTAGCCTATAACAATAATAATAATTTGAAAAAATCATTAGTGGCATGGCTTGCGTTTTTTGTGAGCCAAAAATCCTGTTAAAACCTTGTTTAGTGTGTTTTCATTAATGTTCAGCCAAAAGGATTTATTATGTGTACTAGAAGGGTGATAAAAAGGGGGTACTAGAAGGGGGATAAATGTAAATACATTATTAAACTATGTGTAAAAAGTGGAAATAAGTCCAAAAGGGCAGATCCTGTATGCCCCACCATGCTGAGCTACAGACAGATAGAGTAGCTAGCAGTAGTGGTGGCCTGCATACTGAATATTCCTTTTGACTCCATTATCCGTCATTGCAAACATAAAAGTAGGCGTGGCTCCTAACAATTCTGAGGCTGGCCATAAAAAAGCAGCTATGCTACTAATTGGTGAAAGTGAAAAAACACAGCTGAACAGCGAACACCCAACACAGACCACCTCCTGGAAGTTTTTACGAAAGGTAAGTTATCCAGTGTGTACTATTTAAAACCTCTTAGGGCTAGGGGGCAGTATCCTGAATTTCGGCTGTCTGATGTGCCCAAAGTAAACTGCCTGTTACTCAGGCCCAGAAGCTAGGATATGCATATAACTGGTAGCATTGGATAGAAAACACTCATAGAAAACAGTTTCTAAAACTGTTAAAATAATGTTTGTGAGTATAACAGAACTGATATGGCAAGCGAAAACCCGAGGAAAATCCATTCGGATTTTTGTTTGTTTTTTGGAGGTCACAGGCCTTTTCAATGGAAGTCTATGGGATATACAAATACATAGCTCCCAACTTGCAGTTTCTATGGCTTCCACTAGATGTCAACAGTCTTTATACAAGGTTTCAGGCTTGTTTCTTGAAAAACGAAAACAAGTAGTTGTAGTTTATCCAAGGTGACCCTCATTAGAAAAGTAGCCTTGTTGCACGAGTGAATGAGGTGCGCGCTCTTCGTTATTTATCTTCCCTATTGAACATACTAATCTCCGTCTTAAATATTATCGTTTATTTAGATATTAGAGTACCTGAGAATTAATTACAAACATTGTTTGACTTGTTTGGACGAACTTTACCGGTAACTATTTGGATTCCTTTGTCTGCATGTTGAACGAGTGGATTACTGAAATCAATGGCGCCAACTAAACAGACTTTTTGGGATATAAAGAAGGACTTTATCGAACAAAACGACCATTCATTGTGTTGCTGGGACCCTTGGGAATGCAAACAGAGGAAGATCTTCAAAGGTAAGTGATTTATTTAATTGCTATTTGTAATTTTTTTTGTAACACCTGTGTTGGTTTGAAAAAATATGTTGTTGTGGGGCGCTGTCGTCAGATAGTCGAATGCTATGCTTTCGCCGTAAAGCCTATTGTAAATCGGACAACGCAGTTCGATTACTAAGATTCTAAGCTAAAGAATGATGTAAGACACTTGTATTTTCATCCATGTTTAATATTAAAATTTTTGTATTTTGAATTTGGCGCTCTGCAATTTCACCGGATGTTGTCGTGTTGGACCGCTAACGGTCCGCGAGCCCCTTAAGCCTTACAGGTAAGCTAGTGTACTCCCAGCTCTCGTAGCTGTATGGCTATGTCACAGGTGCATGTTAAGTATCAGCAATTACTTGGTCTAGGGCAGTTGTGCCCAGCCTACTGAGTCTTTGAAGGTCTACCTGTCCAGTGTAGCCCTACATTGACACAGACAAAGCCGAAGCTCAGCTAGTGGACTATTGTTATCCAGTTGAGTCAGCATACTCCTGCATTAGCTTTAACATTGGTGAATTTATTTAATCAGTAACGAATAAATATACATTATTTTTTGACGGTATGGTTCTGCATCACAAAAGCTCTTAGCTCAGATTTTCTATGCTATAAATGGTAAAAGCAATGACAGAGAGCTGCCTATGCATCAATCCCCCAGACATACAGTATAAGAACCAAAAGGTGGAGTCTAGGGAGGTGGAGGCAGCAGTAAAGCAATAGCACAATAGTGTGGCACATTGTTGTGTGTGTGTGTTCCCAGTGTTTAAATACACCGCCCTATTAATAAATCCTCTTTGGGCTAGGGGGCAGTATTTTCACATCCGGATGAAAAGCGTGCCCAGAGTAAACTGCCTCCTACTCAGGCCCAGAAGCTAGAATATGCATACGGCCTGCTCCTATGTCATAGTTGCTAATATATGCATATTATTATTAGTATTGGATAGAAAACACTCTGAAGTTTCTAAAACTGTTTGAATGATGTCTGTGAGTATAACAGAATTCATATGGCAGGTGAAAACCTGAGAAAAATCCAACCAGGAAGTGGGACATCTGAGGTTTGTAGTTTTTCAAGTGATTGCCTATCCAATATCCAGTGTAAATGGGGTCAGATTGCACTTCCTAAGGCTTCCACTAGATGTCAACAGTCTATAGAAAGTTGTTTTAGGCTTCTATTGTGAAAGGGGAGAGAATAAGACCACTCACAGTAAGTGGCTCAGCTGAAAGCCAGGAGTTGTTTATCGTGCGCGGGCCGTGAGCGCGAGCTCCGTTCCCTTTCCTTTCTAATGACAACGGAATTGTCCGGTTGGAATATTATTGGAGATTTATGATAAAAGCATCCTAAAGATTGATTATATACATCGTTTGACATATTTCTACGAACTTTAATAAAATAAAATAAACTTTGTAAAATAAGAAAAAGCTATTGTGAGTAAGATGTGTCTTGCACAGCTTTGTTAAATTGCATAATCACAGCCTGTGTTACAGGGTTCAGTAATCGGGTTCTTAGGTTCTAATGAATACAACATTGACAGGTGTTCTTGGTCTATTACTAGCATAAGCATGTAAACAAATACAATGCAGGCTTGATACATACATTTTTACTGAAGGGCTGTCTAAATTTGCACAATCCAGATTATGAAAAGTGCAATTTTGTCACACCCTGATCAGTTTCACCTGTCCTCGTTATTGTCTCCACCCCCTCCAGGTGTCGCTTGTTTTCCCCAGTGTATTTATCCCTGTGTTTCCTGTCTCTCTTGTATGTTTCAGAGGAACCAGCGGTTTTCCCATTCTCCTGCTTTTTGCATTCTCCTTTTTCTAGTTCTCCCGGTTTTGACCCTTGCCTGTTTCTGGACTTTGTGCCTGACCATTCTGCCTGCCTTGAACACGTGACTGTCTGCCACTCTGTACCTCCTGGACTCTGATCTGGTTTTGACCCTTTTGCCTATCTTTGACCATTCTCTTGCCTACCCCTTTGGATTAATAAACATTGTAAGAATCCAACCGTCTACATTTGGGTCTCGCCTTGTGCCTTGATAAATGTATCCGTTCTATAACACCAACATTATTCAAACGCTTTGCAGTATCATGATATCCTGAGAGGCTCTAGTCACCTCTTTCCTCATTTAAGTTCTGATTCAAGATGGATATTATGGATAATGTCTTGGGTAGTAGATAGTAATGTTCTTTCCATTTCTTTACTTAGTGTTCTGAAGATTGAACATGTCTTCAAAAAAGGTAAACCTATGTGTTGTCTAACTGGTTATTCAATTTCATATTGTACTGTGTGTGTAGAGCCATTGTCATATCATTGTTTAATCGTTTTCAGACCGTTAACACGGATGTCAAGTACTTCAAGAAAGAGAGAATACAATAGAATCTGGACTAAATTGTCAAGAGAGAAACCACCCTTAAGAAAAAAGGGTAGAGAAGGAAGACAATGACAATGAAAGTGGATATATTCTCATCAACCAGTCTGTCACGAAGATACCAGTCCTGCTGAATCTGAGAGTAAAATTCAGTCAGATAGTGAGGTTGAGGCAGTAGGTGGTACTCCTCCAAGACTTCCAACACACGCTGAGGAAGAATCAGATGGTGAACTTGCGGCAGTAGGTGGTACTCCTCCAAGACTGCCATCACACAGTGACATAGATTCAGAGACTGAAGCTAATGCTGGTTGTGCAATTCAGGAGACAACTGACTCTGACGATGTTGAAAAATATTCTACCTTCAGATAGGACCTGACAACCTGGATAAGTGATTTCCAAGTAAAACACAATGCTGTTGATGCACTTCTGAAGATGCTGCAGTCTAGTGGTCACCCAGATTTGCGTTCCACTACTAAAACTCTCCTAGAAAGACCAATGTTTGTGTTGAAGTCAAGTCTGATGTGGAGTTTGTCAGATTTAAGAGGTTTAAAGTGAAGGTGGAGTTAGTAAAACATCTAAGCATCTATCCTCATTCTGTAGTTGGAGATTTGTATGTCTTATAAATATCCCTTATTCTGGAGGGTCTCCTTTTGTTCAAAAGTACCAATATGTCATTAAGGCCACTTTTGTGACAGTGTTTCATCTGTCACTTGCATTGGCATCATCGAAACCAAGCTCCCTGGAATTCCTCAATGACACTTTGATGGAGCTGAAAGAGTTGATGCAGACCGGCTTGAAGTGGGGAGACAAAACACTGCAAGTGAAAGTTTGTTCTGTAACACGTGATGCACCTCCAAAAGCCATGGTAAAATGCATAAAGATGTATTCTGGCTACTATGGCTGTGACAGGTGCACACAAAAAGGCAGGGATGATGGGAGGAGGACGTACCCACAGGTAAAAAACCTGTGCATCAGAGCTGACAAATCCTTTAGGGAATTGGTACAGCCAGAACATCACCATGAAGGGAAAACCTCTCCTTTTTGCATCCTCCCCATTGATATGGTGAAGTCATTCCCAATTGACAATATATGCACCTTTATTGCCTCGGAGTAACCCGGAAGCTCTTGATGATGTGGATTAGGGGAAAGACTGGGGCCAGGTTGTTATTGGTGTAAGTCAAGGGGGTCAGTCAACGACTAAACCGACTAAAGGATTCAATTCCATAGTGCTTTGCTCGCAAACCACGGGGATTGGATGACCTTGGCAGTTGGAATGCCACACAATTCAGACAGTTTCTTTGTACTGGGAAAGTAGTCCTGAGAAGAATCTTGTCTAAAGAACAGTACACACACTTCATGGCCTTCAGTGTTGCCATGTGCATTTTGGTTTCTCCTCAACTTTCTTCAATCCACAGTGCCTATGCTCATGCTTTACTGAACTTCTTTGTGGAGCAGGGAGGGGTTTGTATGGAAACATATTTCTTGTGTATAATGTCACTCCCTCCAACGCCTCACTGCTGATGCTGAAGAACACGGCTGCCTTGACAACTGTAGTGCTTTTAAGTTTGAGAACTACTTGCAAGTTTACATGAGTTTTAGCCCATGATTACGTGATACACTCCAAAAATGATTTCTCATTACTATCAATCAGAACTGTATGGCCAGCTGAGTAACACACACATGAGTGGTATCCGATACCTGACCCTCTGCTGTGGCCAGGACCTGGGCTCAGGAATCAGACGAATGATGAGAAAAATTGGAACAGAGGAGCTGTGGACAGGCTGCTGCTTGAAGGGCAGGAAGGGGAAGATGGCCTTTAATGAGCTATCAATCTATGATGTCACAAGTAAGTAAATGCACACGTTTAGATCATTATTTATTATTAGCTTATTAGCTATTATTAGCTTCTGTTCAAGATGGCATAGCAGTCATCCTTTGTCCTTGTCTTGTCATGACCCGTGTATATATATATATTTACATATTTTCTTCGCATATCTTTTTATATACACTGCTCAAAAAAATAAAGGGAACACTTAAACAACACAATGTAACTCCAAGTCAATCACACTTCTGTGAAATCAAACTGTCCACTTAGGAAGCAACACTGATTGACAATAAATTTCACATGCTGTTGTGCAAATGGAATAGACAAAAGGTGGAAATTATAGGCAATTAGCAAGACACCCCCAATAAAGGAGTGGTTCTGCAGGTGGTGACCACAGACCACTTCTCAGTTCCTATGCTTCCTGGCTGATGTTTTGGTCACTTTTGAATGCTGGCGGTGCTTTCACTCTAGTGGTAGCATGAGACGGAGTCTACAACCCACACAAGTGGCTCAGGTAGTGCAGCTCATCCAGGATGGCACATCAATGCGAGCTGTGGCAAGAAGGTTTGCTGTGTCTGTCAGCGTAGTGTCCAGAGCATGGAGGCGCTACCAGGAGACAGGCCAGTACATCAGGAGACGTGGAGGAGGCCGTAGGAGGGCAACAACCCAGCAGCAGGACCGCTACCTCCGCCTTTGTGCAAGGAGGATTAGGAGGAGCACTGCCAGAGCCCTGCAAAATGACCTCCAGCAGGCCACAAATGTGCATGTGTCTGCTCAAACGGTCAGAAACAGACTCCATGAGGGTGGTATGAGGGCCCGACGTCCACAGGTGGGGGTTGTGCTTACAGCCCAACACCGTGCAGGACGTTTGGCATTTGCCAGAGAACACCAAGATTGGCAAATTTGCCACTGGCGCCCTGTGCTCTTCAAAGATGAAAGCAGGTTCACACTGAGCACATGAGCACGTGACAGACGTGACAGAGTCTGGAGACGCCGTGGAGAACGTTCTGCTGCCTGGAACATCCTCCAGCATGACCGGTTTGGCGGTGGGTCAGTCATGGTGTGGGGTGGCATTTCTTTGTGAGGCCGCACAGCCCTCCATGTGCTCGCCAGAGGTAGCCTGACTGCCATTAGGTACCGAGATGAGATCCTCAGACCCCTTGTGAGACCATATGCTGACACATGCACATTTGTGGCCTGCTGGAGGTCATTTTGCAGGGCTCTGGCAGTGCTCCTCCTTGCACAAAGGCGGAGGTAGCGGTCCTGCTGCTGGGTTGTTGCCCTCCTACGGCCTCCTCCACGTCTCCTGATGTACTGGCCTGTCTCCTGGTAGCGCCTCCATGCTCTGGACACTACGCTGACAGACACAGCAAACCTTCTTGCCACAGCTCGCATTGATGTGCCATCCTGGATGAGCTGCACTACCTGAGCCACTTGTGTGGGTTGTAGACTCCGTCTCATGCTACCACTAGAGTGAGAGCACCGCCAGCATTCAAAAGTGACCAAAACATCAGCCAGGAAGCATAGGAACTGAGAAGTGGTCTGTGGTCAACAACCTGCAGAATCACTCCTTTTTTGGGGGTGTCTTGCTAATTGCCTATAATTTCCACCTTTTGTCTATTCCATTTGCACAACAGCATGTGAAATGTATTGTCAATCAGTGTTGCTTCCTAAGTGGACAGTTTGATTTCACAGAAGTGTGATTGACTTGGAGTTACATTGTGTTGTTTAAGTGTTCCCTTTATTTTTTTGAGCAGTGTATATATTTTTTTCTTCTAAAAACTCAACTTCAAAACACTCTCCTGCAACCCTCCCGTTTGATCCAGAAAAACACTGCTTCCAAATTGCTCAAACGTGACTACAAAATATCTCAAAGGTTACCTGTAAACTTTGCGAAAAAAATGTCAAACTACTTTTGTAATACAACTTTAGGTACTTTCTAACGTTAATAAATTGATAAAATTGAAGACGGGATGATCTGTGTTCAATACAGGATTAAAACCAACTATAGCCAGCTTTCTGGTTACGCGCTTCTATCTAACAGGACACTTAACGTGACTCTCGTTCAAGATGGCCATACTTCTTCATTACACAAAGGAATAACCTCAACCAATTTCTCAAGACTGTTGACATCCAGTGGAAGCGGTAGGAACTGCAAGCAGGTCAATTGGAAATCTGGTTTCCCAATGAAATCTCATTGAAAAGAGAGTGACCTCAAAAAAAAAGAATCTGAATGGTTTGTCCTCTGGGTGTCGCCTGCTAAATAAGTTCTGTAATACTCACAGACATGATCCAAATAGTTTTAGAAACTTCAGAGTGTTTTCTATCCAAATCTACTAACAATATGCATATCTTATCTTCTGGGGATGAGTAGCTGGCAGTTGATTTTGGGTATGCTTTTCATCCAAACGTGAAAATGCTGCCCCCTATCCTAGAGAAGTCAACCAACACAAACACATCCTATGGCATTCTGCATTAGCATCGAACAGCCCCCGTGATATGCAACCTTTCAGGGAAGTTAGAAACCAATATACACAGGCAGTTAGAAAAGGCTACCTTTTTCAAGCAGAAATTTGCTTCCTGCAACACAAACTCAAAAACGTTCTGGAACACTGTAAAGTCCATGGAGAATAAGAACATCTCCTCCCAGCTGTCCACTGCACTGAGGATAGGAAACACTGTCACCACCGATAAATCCACTATAATTGAGAATTTCAATAAGCATTTTTCTACGGCTGGCCATGCTTTCCACCTGGCTACCCCTACCCCGGTCAACAGCACTGCACCCCCCACAGCTACTCGCCCAAGCCTTCCCCATTTCTCCTTCTCCCAAATCCAGTCAGCTGATGTTCTGAAAGAGCTGCAAAATCTGGACCCCTACAAATCAGCCGGGCTAGACAATCTGGACCCTCTCTTTCTAAAACTATCTGCCGAAATTGTTGAAACCCCTATTACTAGCCTGTTCAACCTCTCTTTCGTGTCGTCTGAGATTCCCAAAGATTGGAAAGCAGCTGCGGTCATCCCCCTCTTCAAAGGGGGGGACACTCTTGACCCAAACTGCTACAGACCTATATCTATCCTACCCTGCCTTTCTAAGGTCTTCGAAAGCAACAAACAGATTACCGACCATTTCGAGTCCCACCGCACCTTCTCCACAATGCAATCTGGTCATGAGTGCACCTCAGCCATGCTCAAGGTCCTAAACGATATCTTAACCGCAATCAATAAGAAACAATACTGTGCAGCCGTATTCATTGACCTGGCCAAGACTTTAGACTCTGTCAATCACCACATCCTCATCGGCAGACTCGATAGCCTTGGTTTCTCAAATGATTGCCTCGCCTGGTTCACCAACTACTTCTCTGATAGAGTTCAGTGTGTCAAATCGGAGGGCCTGTTGTCCAGGCCTCTGGCAGTCTCTATGGGGGTGCCACAGGGTTCAATTATTGGGCCGACTCTCTTCTCTGTATACATCAATGATGTCGCTCTTGCTGCTGGTGAGTCTCTGATCCACCTCTATGCAGACGACACCATTCTGTATACTTCTGACCCTTCTTTGGACACTGTGTTAACAACCCTCCAGATGAGCTTCAATGCCATACAACTCTCCTTACGTGGCCTCCAACTGCTCTTAAATACAAGTAAAAATAAATGCATGCTATTCAACCGATTGCTGCCTGCACCTGCACGCCCGTCCAGCATCACTACTCTTGACGGTTCTGACTTAGAATACGTGGACAACTACAAATACCTAGGTGTCTGGTTAGACTGTATACTCTCCTTCCAGACTCACATCAAACATCTCCAATCCAAAGTTAAATCTAGAATTGGCTTCCTCTTTCGCAACAAAGCATCCTTCACTCATGCTGCCAACATACCCTCGTAAAACTGACCATCCTACCGATCCTCGACTTCGGCGATGTCATTTACAAAATAGCCTCCAATACCCTACTCAATAAATTGGATGCAGTCTATCACAGTGCCATCCGTTTTGTCACCAAAGCCCCAAATACTACCCACCACTGCGACCTGTATGCTCTCGTCGCCAAACCCACTGGCTCCAGGTCATCTACAAGACCCTGCTAGGTAAAGTCCCCCCTTATCTCAGCTCGCTGGTCACCATAGCAGCACCCACCTGTAGCATGTTCTCCAGCAGATATATCTCCCTGGTCACCCCCAAAACCAATTCCTCCTTTGGCCGCCTCTCCTTCCAGTTCTCTGCTGCCAATGGCTGGAACAAACTACAAAAATCTCTGAAACTAGAAACACTTATCTCCCTCACTAGCTTTAAGCACCAGCTGTCAGAGCAGCTCACAGATTACTGCACCTGTACATAGCCCATCTATAATTTAGCTCAAACAACTACCTCTTCCCCTACTGTATTTATTTATTCATTTATTTTGCTCCTTTGCACCCCATTATTTCTACTTTGCACATTCTTCCACTGCAAATCTACCATTCCAGTGTTTTACTTGCTATTGTCACGCTCGTTGAAAGATGGATTGGACCAAGGTGCAGCGTCGTAGCCATACATTTTACTTTTATTTTAAATGACACCAAAAAACAACAAAATACAAAACGAACGTAATGCTACATGCAGTGCAGAAAACAAATACACACAAACAAGATCCCACAATCTAAGGTGGGAAAAAGGGCTGCCTAAGTATGATCCCCAATTAGAGACAACGATAAACAGCTGCCTCTGATTGGGAACCATACTAGGCCAACAAAGAAATAGAAACATAGATTTGCCCACCCAAGTCACACCCTGACCAAATAGAGAATAAAACCAAATATAGAATAAAAAAGGCTCTCTAAGGTCAGGGCGTGACATCTATTTTGTATTTACTTCGCCACCATGGCCTTTTTTTGCCTTTACCTCCCTTATCTCACCTCATTTGCTCACATTGTATATAGACTTATTTTTCTACTGTATTATTGACTGTATGTTTGTTTTACTCCATGTGTAACTCTGTGTTGTTGTATGTGTCGAACTGCTTTGCTTTATCTTGGCCAGGTCGCAATTGTAAATGAGAACTTGTTCTCAACTTGCCTACCTGGTTAAATAAAGGTGAAATAAAAATTATTTAGTAGATAGCATTATATGGTAAGTCAAATGTGTATTTATAAAAATGTCTAATGAATTAAATCAGTAACAAGGCAGTTACAAACTAAATTTAAAATCCTACCACCTGTTAAGTTCGTAGAGAGAGGAGAAAGGAAAGGTGAAGGAGAGAAGTCTCATGGCCAAAACTGCCTATGAGGGAAGAGAGGGACAATAACCAACCTCTGTCTCAGCCAGCATAGGTGGAAAAGTAGTGATATGACATGGAACGTACCATGTTTAAAAAAAATCACAACATGGAGTGTGCTTTCAGGGACGCTCCTAAGGCTACCTACCAAGAGGTAGATGACAAAATAGCAGACGCCCTCAAACATGCACCAGCTTGACTCAAGAGTAAGCGAAAGGTATGATTAAAAATAACACTTTTTTACTTCACTTTAATCCAGCCGGTCAGTATAGCTAAATGATTGCGCTAGTACAAAAGGAATGTAGTAGGGAGTCGACGTTAAACCAGCATTTTGATCATTTGTTTACTGAAAATTATGACCAATTTGTGTTATTGTGACATCCAGGAGCGGGTCGAGCAGGCGACAGTGGATGAGGATGGAGCAGCAGCACCTGAAGAAACATAACATAGTTCTTAACTTTTAGCTTGAAGCAGTTTTACAGTTCTTGATTGGAGTGCAGTGTTCATGTTTTTACTGTCTTGTTATTTTGTGAGCTTATAGCTGTGATTTTCCCCCTGAATCTATTGTGATACAGTTTAAGTAAAATATATATATTTTCTGTAATTTTGCTTGTTTCGTCAGTGGACACCTACCGACAAGTTACCATGTTGATGTTCAGGGTAGATTAAATGATGCGTCTTATAATGTCATTAGATATTCAGGGGCCCCCTCATTTCAACGTCCTGAAGTGACTTGGGAAGTAACTTTTGTCAACTGGCACCACAGGTACATCTAGGAGACGTTTCATGAAAACATTATTTTTAGGTCAACCTCATAACGTTGCTATACGTCAGAAAGTACAATGAGAGCCCCACAAAATGCAGTTTCTGGTAGCCACTGCGAACTTAACTTTGGTCAGTGTTTACCTACAGCACCAACAAGACACGTAAGTGTGCGCGTTCAGGAAAGATTCAAGGACATCTCTTATAATGTTACTAAATAACGTTATTCAGCTGTTTAATAAGATCCCCCCACATTTCAACGTCCTAAAAAGACTTGGGACATGACTTTTGTCAGCTGACGCCACAGGTACATGTACTGTAGGAGACGTTTCATGAAGAAATTATTTTTAGGTCAACCGCATAATGGTGCTAAAGGTCAGAAAGGACATTGAGAGCCCCACAAAATGCAGTTTCTGGTAACCACTGGGAACGTAACTTTCGTCAGTGGGTACCTGCAGTAGCAATACGGCACATAACAGTGTGCACGTTCAGGGAAGATTCACGGACATCTCATATAACGTTACCGAATAACGTTATTTAGCTGTTTAAAATCCCCCACATTTCTACGTCCTGAAAAGACTTGGGACATAAGTTTTGTCAGCGGACACCACGGCTACATAGAAGGCACGTTTCACAATGACGTTATCATGAATTATGAGGGGGCTAAAATAACTTTGTGGCCACATCCTGGAATGTAATTTTGTTAGCTGGGTACACACGATGGAAGGGAAACAAGTACAATTGAGTTGAAGGAATTAGCATAAATTCAAATAAACCAGAATTGCAATTCGATTTATCATCATCAACAGATCATGCATGCCTATACATCAGTTTCCTCTTCCCTAATTGTGGCATGATGATATGCCATTTTGTAAAGATTGAGTGGGATGTGTTTTACGCGTTTTAACAGCTTGCATATGTAAAGTAATTAGTATGCATTCAACATCTGTATAGCTGGTTATGTTTCTCTGTAAGTACGACATTGGCCTCAAAACAGGGCTTTTAACCGATCAGTGAACTGTGAAGACATCACAGCTTTGATTTCTGCGATCACGGTGTCAAATTCTGGGTATTCATGATGCAAGCCCTGTGTTTCTTAGCAACATAAAGTATGAAAGATGTATCCCATTTCTCGCTCGCTCGCTCCCTCCCTCAAACCCAGACCAATGCAGTCAATACAGTTCATAATTTGCCTAGAACTATTATACCGTTTGGGGAAATATAGATGGAGTGAGTCACTGAATTTAAGGTATTTTATTTGAGGTTTCTGAAAGCCCCCTTTGTAAAGAGAGAGGCCATGGTAGGATTATGTGATGTCTCATCATTTTTAACTGTATGTTGTTCAGCTTATGAAAGAGCATGTGTGGCTCTCCTCTTGAAAAGCTAGGCCTGGTTTTCACAGCAGAGCGGAGCAGAACAGTGCCATTTGTTTGAGGCTATGGAGACAGTACAGTGCACCACAGCAGAGGGAATTCAGGAGAGTCCTAAGGAACCTCAGGATTGAGCTCAGGGGGCTCAAGAGGAGTCATGAGAGGAGACAAACAATGCTGCAATGCCGGGTCTCTGTACTTTCTTGCTCAATGCAAGTAAAATGTGTTTCCTATAGCTATATCTATTGGTTGGACTCATTCTGTCACTCATTCTGTCATGTATTGTGTGCTGGCAGACAGTGAACTGAAGAAAAAGTACATTGTAAATAAGAAATTCCCTTCACCTATTTACACCACCGACTGTATTGTCAGTTCCAAGGCATGGGAATCTCTGTTGGAAATGTTCAAGTATCCCACATATTGGCCATCATGTTCAAGTTAGATATGGAATGGATTATGGATGTATATGGATGTATATGTGATGCATGGATGATGCTTGGAAATGTATACGTGATGCGGGAATAATCTGGCAAAAAACTATCTTCTGTGATTGTTCACTGAGTTCACCCCTCTACTGTGGAGTGACATTGACAGGGTTGGGAATCCTGCCACATGTTTTGTATTTTCTATCTGTGGATCTGAAAGATTGTCTGTCAACTGCTGTTTGGAACAGTATGTCCCCTGGTGCTTTCACCTACAGGTCTTTAGATAAACTATATGGCTGTCCATTACAGACGCATCAGTGCTTATAGGATTCACTGACTCAGGACAGATACATGTCTCAACTTCAATCAAAACAAGTGTATCACTCAATCTGCAATTACACAGTTCAGAGGACTGCATTGAACTCCTCAATACTTTTCTCAGTTGAATGGTCGGACTGTCGTTTTTTTTGACAGCTCATACATTCCATTATCTGTGTGCGTCGCTCTTAGTTTGCAGAACAGCGGGTGAACTTGTCCTAAATACGCTTGATGTGTTGAAAATGTTTGGCTTTCAGATTGAGACTTATTGAAGCAAATAACGGGCCAGATGCTCAAGTAAAAAATGCTGTCAGATATTCATCTATTTTTACACAATTGTTCCCGATGGCAAGGAGGGAAGTCCTGCTTTCAGTGATCTTGAGTAGTTTCAGTCAGTATAGTTTTGCTCTGACCTCGATGCACTCGTCTTGACAATCTGTATTTCAGTGTGTTTATGTTGAAAAACATGTGTGTTTGTATGAAAACGCGTTGCCTTCAACATTCTGTTAGTCGTCTATTTATATGTTCATTAAAACTTGAATACTTTCAGTCTATTGAATAAATGAACATTGATTAAATGTTTGTCTTTCTAGGGAGTTTTTCCTAGCCACCGTGCTTCTACACCTGCATTGCTTGCTGTTTGGGGTTTTAGGCTGGGTTTCTGTACGGCACTTTGAGATATCAGCTGATGTAAGAAGGGCTCTATAAATACATTTGATTTGATTTGTTTTTAAGTTATGTGAGCAATGTGTTTCATTGAGTTTATTAGAAAGTCTTTTTATTATGTTCTAAATACTAAGAGGTAGAAGAGACAGGCCTTCTACTCCCACACCTTAAGTAAAGCATTTGAGAATGATGGCATTTAGATTGCACCTTATGCTTTTGCAAAACATTTCAGCTATATTGCAGTGCACAAATAACATGTATTTAGCAGTATGAGACCGTGTTATTTTTCGGCATTTTGTTCGCCTATTGAGAGGCAATCATTCTGTAGGCTTGAGATGAACAGAGACGCTCATGACTGGACATTACCACTGCAGGGACCATGGATTGAAGTATAAAAATATGGCCTACTAACCATTAATTTGAAATAATTGCTTGTTTTCCACCAGAAATTCTGTTACCCTGACATGCTGTTATCACTTGTAAAGTTGACGATCCTATTTCTTACTGCTATGTCATTCATTTGGTGTTCATCCGCTTTTCTTTCTTCTGTTTGCTCCCTCCTTTGTCGTAGCCATACACACACTCGCATGCACGCACACACGCACACGCACACAAATACATGTTTAAACGCATACAAACAAACATGTATTATGCATCATTACACATCATGGCCTTATTGGATTGCTTCAACTTCACACAGCATGTCTACTTCCCCACCCATGACAGAAGCCATGTGCTTGGCCTTGTGTGCTAACACGGCTCCCTCCAACCTCTCAGGTCTGGACATACCCATCTCTGACCACAAGGCCATTCTATTCAGTGAGCCTGCCCTCATGCCCAAGCCCACCAACAAGCTCATCATTACCTACAGGAATTTAAAAAGGATTAACACTGCTGGCCAAATGGATATCCTGCAATCGCATGACTCCCCTGGCCCTCATGTATCCTCAGTGACTGACCTGGTGGCTCATTACAATAGTGAGCTCTCCTCCTACCTGGATGTTGTGGCTCCCATTTAAACAAGGGTGGTCTCTTTCAACATCCAGTGGTACACTCCTGAGCAGCGTGCCATGAAAGCCACAGGACAGGACTAGAACTGCTCTACAAATGGACAGGGCTCATTATTAACCCTTGAGTTGTCTTAATGGTCAAAGATGACCCGCCACTATGTCTAACAGCAGAGAAACCCCCCTAAATTATATTTGTTCAACTTGAAATTTGATGACTTTTCCTATAGTGACCCCAACATTAGAAAAAGTTTATATTTGTTCATATTTCTATGAAAGCTGTACACGACCAGGGTACAAAGATTGTCTTCGGGTTATTTTTGACCCGGCAGTTACAAAATAATTTACACACCACAAAAACCACAAAGATACACACACACACAATGAAAAACGTAGATTATGTGTGCTACCGATTGAACTCAGCCAGCAGCTCCTGAAGAGAAAAATCACCATAGTTAGCACAGTTAGAAAGAACAAGCCTGAACTCCCCCCTGCACTCCTCGCAACATGGGGGGGAGAGGCCTTCTCAACAAAGCTTGCCTTCACCCCCACCACCCCTCTAGTTTCCTACCTCCCAAAGAGGAACACGAATGTGGTCCTCCTGAGCACACTGCACAAAACGGCTGAGATCAGTAATTTTGAGGACAGGAAGCCAGCCATCATCCTGGACTACAACCACAACAAAGGAGGCGTGGACAACCTGGACAAGGTGATTGGAACTTACAGCTGCAAGAGGATGACTGCCCGCTGACCCCTGGTCATCTTCCATAACATCATTGTTCCTGGTGCAGCTGGGAAAGGCACTTGTAACCCCACACATTCAAAGAAGGAGGCGCTCCCTTCTTTGAATGTGTGGGGTAACAAGTTCTGCTCAGGGGGCTGAATCTTGTCCTGATCCACCTGAGGCTGCAGCTGGGGCAGGCAAGAGGAGGAGATGTCAATTCTGCCCCCAAAGAAGAAGTGTAAAACAAATACTATGTGCTGCACATGTGAGAAATACATCTGCAAAGTCCATGCACACACACTTGCATACTGTTCTACATGTGCTAATTAGAGTTGATTGATATATGTTCTTCACATTTTTGTTTTATCTATTATCCTATTTTAGTCTTATTTATTGTTGTTGTTTATACACCTTGTGGGTGGGGGCAAAGGTTAAAATAAATGTGAGAAGACTAGTATTTTGTGGTTGAATTCCTCATTGTACAGTATGTAAGAGTATATCACTACGTTTCCAAAAGAATCAAGGCTTATTGTTTCCCTTCCATAAAATGCTTTCAAAACCACTTTCTGCACATTTCTGCTACCTTCTTAAGCTATACAAGTGCTATCTCTTGCTAAAAAAATGCATGTTAACACGTATGCAGTACCTTTAGCAATAATAATAATAATAATAAACCTCTACTTTAGTAAAGAAAACGATTATGACAGGTGTGTTGTAAAAAAACGAGTGGTGTCCACTGATTAAATGCAGTCTTTCTACATTGTGAAGAGGGAAAACCCAGATATTCACAAAGTGTGTGATGAATGACAGATTGTTTCTTCATGCAAAATAGATTTGGGGTTTAAAATTCAGTTAAGATGCTTTTTTTTTTAGGGCTTTATTGATGGTGGGCCATTTTGTACCCTTAGGACAAGGGGAGTAAAGAGAATGTTAAGACTACACAAGGGTTAATAAGCACCTTCACAACTACAAGGACACACTTGCCACACCCTAGACCCACTCCAATTTGCAGACCACCCCAACAGATCCATAGACGACACAATCTCAATTGCACTCCGCACTGCCCTCACTCACCTAGATACGAGGAATACATATGTGAGAATGCTGTTCGTTGACTACAGCTAAGCATCGTCTCCTCCAAGCTTAGGACACTGGTATTGAACACTTCCCTCTGCAACTCGATCATAGACTTCCTGATGTGCCGACCCCAGGTACCTGTGCCACGCTGACCCTCAACATGGGGGCCCCACAGAGTTATGTGCTTAGTTTCCTTCTGTACACCCTGTTCACTCACGACTGCGTGGCCACGCACGACTCCAAAACCATCATCAAGTTTTCTGACGACGTGACGGCGGTAGGCCTGATCAACGGCGACGATGGGACAGACTATTGGGAGGAGGTCAAAGACCTGGCAATGTGGTGCCACGACAACAACCTCTCCCTCAATGTCAGCAAGACCAAGGAGCTGATCGTGGACTACAGGAAACAAGGGGGAGAGCACACAAACTTCAAGTTCCTCGGAGTCCAAATCACTAAGTACCTAAAATGTTCCACACACACGCGCACAGTCATGAAGAAGGTACGATAGCGTCTCTTCCCGCTCAGCAGGTTGAAAAAGTTTGTTATGGGCCCCTCAAATCCTCAAAAGGTTATACAGCTACACCATTGAGAGCATCTTGACTGGCTGAATTACTGCTTGGTATGGCAACAGAACCGCCCTCGATCGAATGGCTCTATAGAGAGTGGTGCTGACAGCCAAGTAAATCACTGGGGCCGAGCACCAGGACCTTTATATCAGGTAGTGTGAAAGGAAACCCCATCAAATATGCCATCAACAGGCTTCTGAACAGCTTCCATCCCCAAGCCATAAAACGGCTATACGGACTATCTGAGTTGACCCTTGTATTTACACTGAACAAACATATAAATGAAACATGTAAAGTGTTGGTCCCATGTTTCATGAACTGAAATAAAAGATCCCCGAAATGTTCCATATTCACAAAAAGCTTAGGTCTCTCAAATTTAGTTTGCATCCCTGTTAGTGAGCATTTCTCTTTTGCCAAGATAATCCTTCCCCCTGACAGGTGTTGTATATCAAGAAGCTGATTAAACATCATGATTATTACACTGGCGCAACTTGTGCTGGGGACAATAAAAGGTCACTCTAAAATGTGCAGTTTTGCCACACAACACAAAGCTGCAGATGTCTCAAGTTTAGAGGGAGTATGCAATTGGCATGCTAACTGCAGGAATGTCCACCAGAGCTGTTGCCAGGCAATTGAATGTTCACTTCTCTATGTTAATTTGGCAGTAGGTCCAACCGGCCTCACAACAATAGACCACGTGTAACCACACCAGCCCAGGACCTCCACATCCGGCTTCTTCACCTGCAGGATCATCTGAGACCAGCCACCCAGACAGCTGATGAAACTGTGGGTTTGCACAATGAAAGAATAGCTGAACAAACTGTCAGAAATCATCTCAGGGAATCTCATCTGCGTGCTCATCTTCCTCACCAGGGTCTTGATCAGACTGCGGTTCGACGTCGTAACCAACTTCAGTGGGCAAATGCTTACCTTCGATAACCACTGGCATGATGGAGAAATGTGCTCTTTATGTAGGAATCCAGTTTCAACTGTATCAAGCAAATAGCAGACAGCTTTTATGGCTGTGTGGGTGAGCGGTTTGCTGATGTCAACTCTGTGAACAGATTGCCCCATGGTGGCAGTGGGGTTATGGTATGGGCAGGTATAAGCTAAGGACAATGAACACAATTACATTTTATAAATGGCAATTTGAATGCACAGAGATACCGTGACGGCCTCCTGAGGCCCATCGTCGTGCCATTCAACACAATCACCTCATGTTCCAGCATGATAATGCACGGCCCCATGTTACAAGGATCTGCACACAATTCCTGGAAGCTGAAAATGGCCTAGTTGTTCCATGGCCTGCAAACTCACCAGACATGTCACCCATTGAGCATGTTTGGGATACTCTATCCAGCAACATCACATAGCCATTGAAGAGGAGAGGGATAACATTCCACAGGCCACAGTCAACAGCCTGATCAACTTTATGCGAAGGAGATGTGTTGCGCTGCATGAGGCAAATGGTAGTCACACAGATACTGACTGGTTTTCTGATCCACGCCCATTTTTTTATAGGTAATTGTGACCAACAGATGCATATCTGTATTCCAGTTATGTGAAATCCATAGATTAAGGCCAAATTAATGTATTTCAATTATTGACTGATTACTTTATAGAGTATCAATCAATCAATCAAATGTTTTTAGAAAGCCCTTTTTACATCATCAGATGTCCCAAAGTGCTTATACAGAAACCTAGCCTGAAACCCCAAACAGCAAGCAATGCAGATGTGGAAGTACGGTGGCTAGGCAAAAAAAATCCCTAGAAAGTCAGGAACCTAGGAAGAAACCTAGAGAGGAACTAGGCTCTGAGGGGTGGCCAGTCCTCTTCTGGCTGTGCCGGGTGGAGATTATAACAGTACATGGGCAAGATGTTCAAACGTTCATAGATGACCAGCAGGGTCAAATAATAATAATCACAGTGATTGTCGAGGGTGCAACAGGTCAGCACCTCAGGAATAAATGTCAGTTTGCTTTTCATAGCCGATCATTCAGAGTTAGAGACAGCATGCCATCAACAGGCTTCGGAACAGCTTCCATCCCCAAGCCATAAAACGGCTATACAGACTATTTGAGTTGACCCTTGTATTTACACTGAACAAACATATAAATGAAACATGTAAAGTGTTGGTCCCATGTTTCATGAACTGAAATAAAAGATCCCCGAAATGTTCCATATTCACAAAAAGCTTAGGTCTCTCAAATTTAGTTTGAGATGGAAGCTGGGGATGGAAGCTGTTCAGAAGCCTGTTGATGGCATGCTGTCTCTAACTCTGAATGATCGGCTATGAAAAGCAAACTGACATTTATTCCTGAGGTGCTGACCTGTTGCACCCTCGACAATCACTGTGATTATTATTATTTGACCCTGCTGGTCATCTATGAACGTTTGAACATCTTGCCCATGTACTGTTATAATCTCCACCCGGCACAGCCAGAAGAGGACTGGAATACAGAGAGAGAGTTGAAAACAGCAGGTCCGGGAAAAGGTAGCACGTCCGGTGAACAGGTCAGGGTTCCATAGCCACAGGCAGAACAGTTGAAACTGGAGCAGCAGCACGACTAGATGGACTGGGGACAGCAAGGAGTCATCAGGCCAGGTAGTCCTGAGGCATGGTCCCAGGGCTCAGGTCCTACGGGAGGGAAAGGGAGAGGGAAAGAGAGAGAATTAGAGGGAGGATACTTAAATTCACACAGGCCACTGGATAAGACAGGAGAAATACTCCAGATATAACAGACCATTGCAGCATAAATACTGGACGCTGAGACAGGAGGGGGCGAACTGTACTGTCTCTATGCTTCTTACTTTCTTGTGTTATTCTTATTTTTTTCTTGTGTGTTATTGTTCTACCGTATATTATTTTTTAGTCCTACATTGATATTGATCACTGCATTGTTGGCTTTGGAGCTTGCAAGAAAGGCATTTCACTGTACTTGTGCACGTGACATTAAACATTTAAACTTGAGATCTACCTATTTCTCCAACATTATAAGGAATGAACAAGGAAACCCAAGAGTGCTCTTCTCAACCATCAACAAACTTCTCCGCCCATTGGAAAACCCCTGTCTCACGATCACCTCCGACCTCTGTGACAGTTTTCTGGCCTACTTTCAAAACAAAGTGGAAGCTCTAAACCAACAACTGCAACAATCCCAATCAAGCTCCACTGACTCCCAATCCAATACAGGATCATCTATAAATTACTCATCCAAAGCACTGGTGCCCACATACCTTACTGACACCTGACACTGACACCATACCTTACTGACACATACCTTACTGACAGCCAGCTGGAATGTCTTCCAATGGCATGTCCATCTTTTTGATAGAAATTACACTGGTCACTCAAAGCGTTAATAAAATTTAGTAGCCCACACCACACAAAAGTACAAAATTAATGATTAGTAAATGGTTTATAAGGCGCTACATTAAACAATTTATAAATGATCTCATGAATCATTATTAAATACTTTAAAAGTTGCTTATAAATGTGTGAACAGCTAGGTTACTAACATTTGCAAATGTGGGAGTGATGATTAATAAATGATGAATAAACTATTTACTAATCCATTATAAATGCTTTATTACGTGGAGTTATTATAAAGTGTTACCAAGTTTGTGTGATTGTTGTTTTGGTTTTTGCCAAATAGTGATATTATTTCACCAGTTAAGTTAATGTAATAGCACAGACTTTCTAGACCCAGAGGTGCAACATCGTGAGACTTCCAGGAACGCTTGCGAAGCAGACCAACCCGGGGTTTGTTTCACTTCTTTCATCACGTCGCAGTCACCATGTGAACGCTGCGTGTATCACATCCGGTATCAGGATAAATAAAAAGCAAGGTCTGCTAACTTTCTTTTATTATGTTTAATTACCGCAAACAATGAATGGCAAATGCAATTTTCGTATATACGGGTTCGCTGTATCACCACGCAGGGTTAACAGGGAACTGCAGGAAGTACGTAAACAGCTGTTCTTATACCGTGATGACGTAGTTCCAACACGTCTGTTGGCCTATCACAGTAGAGGCTGGGCGCGGTTTAGACTTTGCCCCGCCTTTGCTGGCCCTCGGATTTGTCCAAGCCCCTTGGCGCGTTCCTTTTGTCCACATCTGGTTGCTGGGTAGATTAGATCCGTCTTGTGTCTGTCGATTCTACACTGAAACAGTTCCTAATATGGTATTGTCCAGTATTCTAACCTCCTGGTTGGCCTAGAGAGATGCACCCCTCCCCTCTCCAGACTGACCACAGCTTTTATGGCCTGTGTTGGTCAGTCCTTACACACACCCATCTGTATTGTTTGTGTGTGTGTGTGTAACAAAACAATATTCATATTCAAACAATATGCTAACAGGCTATAGTGCATAAACATAAATCCTAACAATTTCCCATTCTTCCTTAGTTGTTTCTCGAAATCTAAAGGCACAACCTAGATTTGAGTCTTAAGTAGTTGAACATCTTATTAGAGTGTAGTGAACAGGCGCACTTTAATTACGTTCTACAAAATACAGCACGTAAAAACAATAACGTTCCAAAGGAAGTGACAAACTGACACATTTTCCAGGAAGTGACAAACTGACACATTTTCCATTTTCCTTTTTCTCAAAAACAGCTTTACATCAAAGGAGTGCCTTTGATTTGATGGCCTGCACATTCAGTTTGGCGTGAGAAGACGGTTAGACCTGATGATGTGTTTCTGCCCATGACATTGCCTAGAAGCGTGATCGGGGATTTCTATTGGAGAAGCAGTTTCTACCTATCTTCATACTGTACTGTCTTTACTTTGCCTTGTCAATGGAAAAGACAGAACATTCTGCAGTTATACCCTGTATTTTTTATTTATTTTTATAATAATTTACTTCTTTTTAAAAAGACATCTTTCATTGGCTTATCTACAAAACATGATCTGGTCATAGCCTGAATCTTCCTGAACTTCCTGCATCTAAATTAATAACTTCACTACTGCCCTCTGCTGCCCTCTACGAGACAGCCAGGTCAGTTCTGTTGGCCCTCAGTCCCTTTATCACTCTCTCTCTCCCTCTATCTGACATGTCTGACTCCTTCTCCAGACCAGGGGAGCGAGGCCTCTTCTCATACGGAACAGGCAAATGTTGCACGTTACAGTCAATTATTACTTTACTGTTTCCCATTCTGAACAACAGACTCTTTCGGTCATAAAAATGCAATACTGAGAGAAAACATTTGAAAGAAAGAAGAGAGGCTTGGAATTTTAAAAACATTTTAATTAGAAATGTGATTTTGTAGAAAAATAACTGGACATGCTCCACACACTTCATTAGTTTTCAATAGGTTTTACAAATACATAGTCAGATAGTCAGGCACTGTTAATTTTTTGTTCACATTTTTCCCTTTTAAGTTTTGTCGGGACATAAAAGCAGACATCATCAATCTATTTAATAACATACATTAACTAATTTCGTCAGCACTCACATTATTTTATTTCTGCAACACAAATGGTGTTGAAAGTAATACAGAAGGATAGATGGAAAAGAAGCATTGAATTCACATCACAAAATGACCTCACAATTTTTCCCTAGAAAAACTAAAGGGCTGCTCAGATTTACAGAACCCACCTCTGATATAAACTATATGTACAAAAGTATGTGGACAACCCTTGAAATTAGTGGATTTGGCTATTTCAGCCCCACCCGTTGCTGAAAGGTGTATACAATTGCGCACACAGCCATGCAATCACCATAGACAAACATTAGCAGTAGAATGACCATACTGAAGAGCCCAGTGACTTTCAATGTGGCACCGTCATAGGATGCCACCTTTCCAACAAGTCATTTGTAAAATGTCTGCCCTGCTAGAGCTGCCCCAGTCAACTGTAAGTGCTGTTATTATGAAGTGGAAACGTCTAGGAGTAACAACGACTCAGCCTCGAAGTGGTAGGCCACACAAGCTCACAGAATGTGACCGCTGAGTGCTGAAGCACGTATCGTCTGTTCTCGGTTGCAACACTCACTACCAAGTTCCAAACTGCCTCTGGAAGCAACGTCAGCACAAGTACTGTTCATGAAATGGGTTTCCATGGCCAAGCAGTGGCACACACGCCTAAGATCACCATGCGCAATGCCAAGTGTCGGCTGGAGTGGTGTAAAGCTTGCTGCCATAGGACTGGAGCAGTGGAAACAAGTTCTCTGGAGTGATGAATCTTGCTTTACCATCTGGCAGTCCAATGGACAAATCTGGGTTTGGCAGTTGCCAGGAGAACGCTACCTGCCCGGATGCATAGTGCCAACTTCAAAGATTGGTGGAGGAGGAATAATGGTCTGGGGCTATTTTTCATGGTTCGGGCTAGGCCTATTAGTTTCAGTGATGGGAAATCTTGACGCTACAGCACGCAATTACTTTCTAGATGATTCTGTGCTTCCAAATTTGTGGCAACAGTTTGGGCAAGGCCCTTTCCTGTTTCAGCCTGACAATTCCCCCGTGCACAAAGTGAGGTCCATACAAAAATGATTTGTTGAAACCAGTATGGAAGACCTTGACTAGCCTGCACAGAGCCCTGACCTCAACCCCATCAAACATGTTTTGGATGAATTGGAACGGCGGCTGCGAGCCAGGCCTAATCGCCCAACATCAGTGCCCGACCTCACTCATGCTCTTGTGGCTGAATTGAAGCAAGTTCTTGAAGCAATGTTCCAACATCTAGTGGAAAGCCTTCTCAGAAGAGCGTAGCAGCAAAGGGGGGACCAACCCCATATTAATGACCATGATTTTGGAATGAGATGTTCGACGATCAGGTATCCATATACTTTTGGTCATATATTGTATTTATTCAGAGAGCATTTTGTCTTGAGTAGGTTATTTTCTGCAGCTTGAGGCATCAGTCATATAGTATACGAACATATCCCTGAAGCATTTTACAGAACATGACAGTCCTCAGAGACAACATTTTTTTGTGATGAATTAGTCTCGTTATGGATATCATCTTGGGTGAATGACTCGCCAGTGCATACTTTATTTAGATCTGTACAACTTAGCTGTACCTTGAGTAAAAGGACAATTGTATTTAGTAGTGTTGTGTTATCCCATGTGGACTGGGCACTGGTAGGTGTATGGCGCTTAAATAAATCATATCAATCAATGAAAACCTTTGTGTGACCAGGAGTATAGCTGGTGGACGTGGATTGGGGTCAGCTATGGTATTTCAATGTAGGGCCTCTTTCAGGCTCTTCATTTTAGTCTGGAATTTTTGTATTAAAGCACGGACATAGTGGGAAGAGGGCAATGGCAGCCTTTGGATAGCTGGTATTGCCTCACTTTAGCACAGTAAACAAAGATCAATCACTAGACCTTCACCAGTTTGGAGATTACGTACAATAGGCTCAGGCCCGAACAATGGGAACGACACTGCAACATAGTTTGAACGCATTCTAAATATATTTTTTTAACAACACAACACAGGATGTTCAAACTGGCATGCTTAAAATCAATAATGACCATATTCTTTGTTGTCAACATCATTATATATTTTTTATGATGGGGTACAAGTATCCTGCATTGTTGGAATTATTTTTTCCATCCAGTCTTTACAAAAAAAACTGGAATACTTTTAGAAATATATTTTTTAACAATGACATAATTTAAAGTCTTCCTAGACATTTAAGTATGGACCACTCTTAAACTGGTGTTTCTGCAACTTCCCAAAGCATTGAGAGCAATGTCACTTACTGATGACAACACTGGCAGACTACAACATTGCATCGCACACACCTAAACAGATTCTTTCAATTGTCAGCTTGAGATGAGAAGTCATAGTGAAAGAGAAGGTAATGCAGCAATGTAAACAACGAGAAGGGATTAGAAGCCCCATCCTGCATGAATCCTCTCTGTACTCTGGACTCTGGCCAGGAGGGAAGTGTTTGTCTTGTCTGCCACGGCCAACACAAGATGGAACATCACAATTATACTGTATTTGTTCTGTTGTGGTCCCCTGAGGGTCCCTTCCTGCATCTCTGTTTGTCTTTTCTCTGTCCTTAACAATGACTACTCCCTATGAAATTCTTTAGTGATTCTCACATGTCCCATGTCCATTTTCTTGCCCTATTCCCCCCCCCCCCCCCCCCATTTCCACTGCATAAGAAAATGCTCCACGAGGTGACTGTCCTGAGCAATGACCATGGCCTTCCTCTCCTAGATTGCATGGTTGCTGTAGCTGATGTATGTTTGTTTTGTGGAGAAAGCTGAAAGAGAAGAGAAAGAAGGAGATGAGATCAACACAGAGACGAGGTCAGCGCAACATCAAAGTTATTGCTGTACACTGTGGTTTGTAAGTAGTGGTGCCGAATTTCTACTTTGTGCTTAGTACATCGACAGGTGGATATCAATGATGACATATCCAGAAATATACATTATGTTATATCCACCTAAGAGTAAATACCATGTCGTTTCAGCTACAGGTTGGACCAAGTTTCATATATAGATGTATCTGTAGGTACACCGAGTATACAAAACATTATGAACACCTGCTCTTTCCATGACATAGACTGACCAGGTGAATCCAGGTGAAAGCAACGATCCCTTACTGATGTCACTTGTTCAATCCACTTCTATCAGTGTAGAGGAAGGGGAGGAGACAGGTTAAAGAATGATTTTTAAGCCTTGAGACAATTGAGACATGGATTATGTACTTATGTGTGCAATTCAGAGTGTGAATGAGCAAGACAAACAATTGAAGTGCCTTTGAACGGGGTATGGTAGCTGGTGCCTGGCGCACAAGTTTGTGTCAAGAACTACAACGGTGCAGGGTTTTTCACAATCAACAGTTTCCCGTTTGTATCAAGATTTTTCCACCACCCAAAGGATACCCAGCCAACTTAATCAATATTAGGAAGGTGTTCTTAATGTATGGAATACTCAATGTATGTGTATATATATATATATATATATATTCACTTAAAAATGTCCTTGTTTTAGAAAGAAAAACACATTTTAGGTCCATTAAAATAACATCAAATTGATCAAAAATACAGTGTAGACATTGTTCATATTGTAAATGACTATTGTAGCTGGAAATGTGGGATTTTTTCTATGGAATATCTGCATAGGCGGACAGAGGCCCATTATCAGCACCCATCAGTCCTGTGTTCCAATGGCACTTTGTGTTAGCTAATCCAGCTAATGTTAGCTTTATCATTTTAAAAGGCTAAATGTCATTAGAAAACCCTTTTGCAATTATGTTAGCACAGCTGAAAACTGTTGTTCTGATTAAAGAAGCAATAAAACTGGCCTTTAGACAAAACAAATAAAGGAGGACCAAGGCACTCTTCATATAATTAATTAAAATGCCTTTGTATGGCATGTTCAATAGAAACAAAGTTTTAAAAAATCTGACGCGTTTCAGCTGCATGGCCTTCGTCAGGGAGTACAAAGAACTAATACAATGTCCTCTTTTGAACAGCTTTTCCAATTAGCCCTAATTTGAAGAGGGAGTGGTTACAAAATTGATTGGACGTACCTAGTAAGCAATACTATACACATTAAAAAGTGAAATACTGTGGCTATGTTATAAAAAAATTCAACTCCAAGCTAGAAGTATCAGAACGCCTAGAAAGGTTGTTCTAACCTTAAATATGACTGGGAGAAGTGTTAAGAATAAGAAAGCAATATATTCCATAGTACACTAGAACACAGCAAAACATGAACAACAACAGTCTAAACATAGCACTAGATGACAGCAAATGGACCTATCACGACCCTACAGGAAGGGTGAGAAATCCATATCTTCATTTAAACCAGGGTACTTAGTGGCCTGTAGTTTGTAAATCCATAAACGTTCCCTTTGGTTTAACTGTTTCAGACGGTCCCCTTTTCTAATTGATGCCGGAATATGATCAATACCCATAGCTTGTAGGGAGGCAGGGTTGCCATGGTGTAAGGACTTGTAGTGCCTTGCCTTGGGGTAGTCTTCATTGCCTATCCGTATGGCGTACTTGTGTTCCGCTAAGCGGTCTTGAAGGCGTCTCTTTGTCGGTCCAATGTAGAACACCTTGCACTGTGGACATTCCAATCTATAGATGACATGGGTGGTTTTGCAGTTAATGAAATGCTTAACGTAATACTCCATTTTAGAAGCTGTGTCAACAAAATACTTTTTTTGTGCAATTTTTCTGGCGGACTATATAGAGTTTTTCTTTCAAAAACAAGGACATTTCTAAGTGACCCCAAACTTTTGAACGGTAGTGTGTGATATATATATATATATATATATATATATATAGACACACACAGTATATTGTACCTGTCGTATTTGTACAGTGGGTGGGCTCTCAATCCCCTCCCAGACCTCCACCTCTTCCTACCCTGTCTACTGGGTAATCAGGCCTCAACTCTCCAGTTCTCTCCTGACCGTCTTATCTGATCTGCTGAGCCGGAGCGTATAAATTGTACCATCCCTGCTACCAATGTCAGCCAGTCAGAGAGATGGCGAGACGTGAATTTTTCCCAAAATAATTTTTACATTTAACTAGGCAAGTCAGTTAAGAATAAATTCTTATTTACAATGACAGCCTACCAGGGAACAGTGGGTTTATTGCCTTGTTCAGGGGCAGAATAACAGATTTTTGCATTGTCAGCTCAGGGATTTGATCCAGCAAACTTTTGGTTACTGGCCCAATGCGCTAACCACTAGGCTACTTGCCACACCATCATACAATTTGTCCGTAATGGCAATGACAAATGGTGCTTATTCAAATACCTATGCACTGTATGCCCCTTGTAAACAGATAGGCGAGGAATTTGTGCTTGCTATCAAACCTCCCTCTCCTCACTTATTGTTACATCGTCACTGTTGTCGTTAAAGTAAATAAATGTTTTTAAGATAAAGGCTTATGTGTAGATGTTATGTAACGCCACACCATGCTCAGCATCCTCATCAGTTTGCCATCAAATATTTGCAATGTTGCATTCAATATAAACAACTACAGTAAATTGTCAACAATGTATTTTTGGGGAACATCTCTGTACTTTTGTTATCAGTGGAATACAAATTGCAGGGGCTAAATAATCCCCAAAATACTGTAAACTAGCTCTCGGGGAACAGTGAATCATCACGATATGCATCTGTCATTAAGATTTACCCACAAACAGGGAGTCTATGTCTATTGACAGACATTACCGACTCAGACCACTCTTTTCTTTTCTGAGGGAAACGAGCCAGCCGTGTGGGTGAGTGTTTTGGCCATCACCTGAGACATTTTCTGCTGAGTCAATGGTTGAAATCATTATTTACCACAGTTGTATAAAGCCAGAGTCTGTCCCAGAAACCACCAAGCATTTTTATTGCTATTGAAATTAGAGGGAGATGGACTCAGGCAGAGAGAGGTTCAGCTGGTTCAGAAAGGAAACTCATTTACCTCTCAATTAATTACACCGGGCTTTGAACACTGCCACAAATCTGAGCCAAACTGCTGAAAATATACCTGTTCAGCATATTGAGTAGTGTCTTTCTGTGATAGTCAACTGAATGCATTGAAATTATAAAATAAAACATGGTTGTTGTATATGGTGTATAACAAGCATTGAAATGGATCTCATACATTCAATACAATAGGTTAATTGTGTATGGCGTTGAGGTAGCTGTTGAAGTAGGACTATACAGTACACCGCTCCTGGTATTAATGCCCTCCTTAGTGATATCCACACACAGTGGATATTTTGAGCCTATCATGGAATGTTTAAATGCCTCCCACAACTCACAAACTGATTTAAAATTAAAAATGGCAGCACATTTCCTACATCAATCGAAGTGTAAAATAACAACGGCGCAAGGTGGCCAGTAAATAATGATTTGGATACTTTGCTTTCCACCTCTTAAACCAATTTATTCATTTGATTTACAGTGCCTGAAGGGTAAAATACATTTAACAGCATGCTCATTACACAGGTGCACCTCATGCTAGGGAGAATAAAAGGCCACTCTAAAATGTGTAGTTTTGTCACACAACACAATGCCATAGATTTCTCAAGTTTTGAGGGAGTGTGCAAGTGGCATGCTGACTGCAGGAATGTTGCCAGAGAGTAAGAAATTCATTTCTCTACCATAAGCCGCCTCCAACGTTGTTTTAGAGAATTGTGGGTGAGCGGTTTGCTGATGTCAACGTTGTGAAAAGAGTGCCCCATGGTGGCATTGGGGTTATGGTATGGGCAGGCACAAGCTACGGACAACGAACACAATTCCATTTTATCTATGGCAATTTGAATGTATAGAAATATCGTGACGAGATCCTGAGGCCCATTGAGAGGCCCATTTCTTTTAAGGTATCTGTGACCAAAACAGAGGCATATCTGTATTCCCAGTCATGTGAAATCCATAGAATAGTGCCGAATGAATTTATTTCAATTGACTGATTTCCTCATATGAACTGTAACTCAGTAAAATCTTTGAAATTATTGCACGTTGCATTTATGTTTTTGTTCAGTATATATAGCATATATTTGTCTTCACCTTATAACTCACCTTGTGTTTCCTGGCTCTCACACAACTCGGACTTGGCTTCTCCGTTGGGACGTAGGCTCGCCTTGGGGTTGAACTTGTTGGACATGGTGGCAGCTGTGACCACAGCCTTGAGGCTGCGTGTGCGTTTGGGAACGTTCTGCTCCGGGTGCCTGAGGATCACGTAGACCTTGGGCATGTACAGCATCCCCAGAGAGACAGACGCACTCAGGCTCACAGAGATGGTCAGCGTGGTGGTCTGGATGTACATCTGTAAAGTAATGTCAAGGAGACTGTGTTAGACCTACGGATCGAAGTTGGTTAAGTTTAGGGTTAAGATTAGGGTTAATGTAACCGGTGTCGGGAATCGACAGTTACTGCTTCACCGCATCCCTGGTGGTTTACTCTAGATGTTAATGCTCATGTCAAACCCTCTTTACTTATCTGAGGTTAAATACTTCTGTCCATTTGTCCTTCATGAAGAGACGGAAATGATTTGTGAAGGACACAGACACCGTACAATCCATGACAGAGCTTTGCTCTTCACCAAAGTTCTTGTGAACGTGTAACGAGTATGTGTAATATAGTATATACTGTAAGCCTAAAGCGTATAAGACATGTTTGTGGTGTATCACTATTATTAATTACAATTCACATTACACAAGTAAATTATTAACAAAGGTATCTGTTGGTAGGATGGCTTGATCCTCTCTTCATAACACCCCCCCCCCCCCCCCCCCCCACACACACACACACACACACACACCAGTACCACCACGGTGCACAAAACCAAGCAACCAAGACACTCTTGTTTGTTGATTTTCGGCAGTGCTTGTTTTAACATGGCCATCACGTCAACCTTTAAAACGGAATGTCATAACACCAGCCTATCTGCCCTGTTCTGATTCACTACAAGCTGCCCCATAAAAAAACGAAATAACCTCATGAATTTTTTATCCATGGCTGAACATTGTGACCCACAGGGGAGGGCCTTGCTGATCAGCAGTCTCCCTCGCTCCATTTTAAGTGTTTGCAAAGCAGAACTGTGTTAATTAGGCCATCTTATTGAGAACATTTAAAGGGGAGGGACAGGCTCGTATGAATTGTAATGTATACAGTACATTGTTACAAATACTGATCGCCTGACTTGATCAGGGAAAAGCAATTAAAGGTTGAGCTAATATAAGATGGTGTAGACCCAAATGGTTTTATACCATGACACTATGACCCAACCTACAACAAACATAATCCACACTGACACATCTCGTTTAACATGTAATGAAATCAATAAATACCAATAGTGTGTTAACCTGTAAGGTATTTGACTGAGAGACCATTATAATTCAAATCTGTTCGGTTGGACTAGACCTTTCTCTGTAGCTCGCTATCTAATGCAGCAAGAGATTCCCTCCTGCTGTTTCATCAACATAGTGTAGCATCCCCAGACTTTACTTCCGCTAGTGTGTCTTTGTCTGTTTTTGTCATGTCTAACCCTCTAAGACGCTCCGCTTTCTCTCCAGATTGCTTTGCTTACCATCTAGGTGAAGCGCAGCACCATCGAGAATGGCGGATGGGACGTTAGAGGAGCAGATGCCAGCGGTGGTAGAGTCTCTCACAGCTGTGGAGACACAGTCCACTAGTGCTCTGCTCTGGGCTGTGTTCGGCTCGGCTATCTTATGGGGAGATTCAGGACCCAAGTTGTTATCCGTGGATTCATTTAAGAACAAATGAATAATTGGGATAATCAGGACAAGTTGTAGTGGGAAATTATTTGATCGATGATTTGGTTCATGTTATCTGCTGCTGTATTGTACTAATATTTAAACTTTACTTGACACCCACCGTCATATTACGTTATGACACGGTCATAACCATGTCATAATATGTCATAACAGCTGACATAACATGTCGTAACCTGTCATAATATGGTCATAACACTGCCATGACCCATATATTTACACCAGTTGTGACATATATTGCATTATTTTATTTTTGATTCCCTGCCAAGAAGTTTCCTTTAGTTGGAAAGTTTGTTTCATAAGTCCTTTGTTGTTGTAATGAATTTTTTGCAATCATGTTTTTTTTCATCATATTTGAAATAACTTGCAGAAAATACACTTTATGACACTGTCAAGAAGCATTATGACCATCCTGTGTCACAGGTAACTGCCAAAATAAAGGAAACCCCACATTAAGTGTCTTGATAGGGCTTAGGGCCACCAAAAGCTGCCAAAACAGCTTCAATGCGCCTTGGCATGGATGCGACACCATTCTTCCACCAGAAATTCCATAATTTGGTGTTTTGTTGATGGTGGTGGAAAACGCTGTCTCGGGCGCCACTCCAGAATCTCCCGTAAGTGTTCAATTGGATGGGATCTGGTGAAACACACACACACACACACGCTTTAAACCCCCTATGCTACTTTGAGACCCCTCTTTTAAAGTCACTGCAATCTTTTCTTCTAGACAAATATAATGGACAACTGGGCAATTTTTTAGACATGACCCTAAGCATGATGGGATGTTAACTTCTAAACCCTCATACCACCGACTGGGGTTATTTTGACCACAGAGGCATATTTTTTTATCATAGTCCAAAGGCGGTTTATTCAATTCTTCACATTTTTCACGACTTTGTCAGTGAACTTGTTCTTAATAAATCGAAATAATTGTTTAGTGTTTCTGTATCAATATGGACTTTTTATAAATTAAATTCCTTTGTGGTCATTTTGACTCCAGTGTCAGTATGTCAGATGTGCATTAGTCAACTGTAAGTGACTTTGAATGTAGGAATACTTCCATATGTGTAACGGCAGATTTCCTCCTCTTCATCTGAAGAGGAGGTGTAGCAGGGATCGGACCAAGACGCAGCGTAGTTAGTGTTCATCATGTTTAATAACAACAAAACCGTGAACACTACAAAATACAAAATAACAAATGTGGCAAAACCGAAACAGTCCTATCTGGTGCATAGAACACAAAGACAGAAGACAACCACCCACAAACCCCAACACAAAACAGGCTACCTAAATATGGTTCCCAATCAGAGACAACGCAAAACACCTGTCTCTGATTGAGAACCATATCAGGCCAAACAAGAAACCCACATAGAAACAGACAACATAGAATGCCCACTCAGCTCACGCCCTGACCAACACTAAAACAAAGAAAATACAGAAGACCTATGGTCAGAACGTGACAGTACCCCCCCCCCCCCCTCCCCCCAAGGTGCGGACTCCGGCCGCAAAACCTGAACCTATAGGGGAGGGTCTGGGTGGGCATCTGTCCGCGGTGGCAGCTCTGGCGCTCCACCATAGTCTTTGTCCGCTTTAGTGTCCTCCTTTGAGCGGCGACCCTCGCCGCCGATCCTGGCCTGGGAACCCTACTAAATGGGCCCACAGGACTGAGGGACACTTCTGGACTGAAGAAGCCGCTCCGGACTGAGAGGCAGCTCAGGACTGAGGGGTAGCTCATGACTGAGGGGTAGCTCATGACTGAGAGGTAGCTCATGACTGAGGGGTAGCTCATGACTGAGGGGTAGCTCATGGCTGAGGGCAGCTCCGGACTGAAGGGCAGCTCATGACTGAAGGGCAGCTCATGACTGAAGGGCGGCTCATGACTGAAGGGCGGCTCATGACTGAAGGGCGGCTCATGACTGAAGGGCGGCTCCGGACTGGCGGACGGGCGGCTCTGGCGGCTCCTGACTGGCGGGCGGCTCTGGCGGCTCCTGACTGGCGGGCGGCTCTGGCGGCTCCTGACTGGCGGGCGGCTCTGGCGGCTCCTGACTGGCGGGCGGCTCTGGCGGCTCCTGACTGGCGGGCGGCTCTGGCGGCTCCTGACTGGCGGGCGGCTCTGGCGGCTCCTGACTGGCGGGCGGCTCTGGCGGCTCCTGACTGGCGGGCGGCTCTGGCGGCTCCTGACTGGCGGGCGGCTCTGGCGGCTCCTGACTGGCGGGCGGCTCTGGCGGCTCCTGACTGGCGGGCGGCTCTGGCGGCTCCTGACTGGCGGGCGGCTCTGGCGGCTCCTGACTGGCGGGCGGCTCTGGCGACTCCTGACTGGCGGGCGGCTCTGGCGACTCCTGACTGGCGGGCGGCTCTGGCGACTCCTGACTGGCGGGCGGCTCTGGCGGCTCCTGACTGACGAACGGCTCTAGCGGCTCAGGACAGACGGGCGGCTTAAATGGCGCTGGGCAGACGGGCGGCTCAGACGGCGCTGGGCAGACGGGTGGCTCAGACGGCACTGGGCAGACGGGCGGCTCAGACGGCGCTGGGCAGACGGGCAGCTCAGACGGCGCTGGGCAGACGGGCAGCTCAAACGGCGCTGGGCAGACGGCAGACTCTGACCTGCTGAGGCGCACAGTAGGCCTGGTGCGTGGTGCCGGAACTGGTGGTACCTGGCTAAGGACACGCACCTCAAGGCTAGTGCGGGGAGCAGCAACAGAGCATACAGGGCTCTGGAGACGCACAGGAGGCTTGGTGCGTGGTGCCGGAACTGGTGGTACCGGGCTGGAGACACGCATCACAGGGCGAGTGCGTGGAGGAGGAACAGGGCTCTGGAGACGCACAGGAAGTCTGGTGCGTGGTGTTGGCACTGGTGGTACTGGGCTGGTGCGAGGAGGTGGCACCGGATATACCGGACCGTGAAGGCGTACTGGAACTCTTGAGCACCGAGCCTGCCCAACCTTACCTGGTTGAATACTCCCCTTAACCCGCACTGGGCTGTGCTGGCGAACGGGGGACACCATGCGTAAGGCTGGTGCCATGTACACCGGCCCAAGGAGACGCACTGGAGACCAGATGCGTTGAGCCGGCTTCATGGCACCTGGCTCGATGCCCACTCTAGCCCGGCCGATACGAGGAGCTGGGATGTACCGCACCGGGCTATGCACACGTACAGGAGACACCGTGCGCTCTTCCGCATAACATGGTGTCTGCCCATACTCTCGCTCTCCACTGTAAGCACGGGAAGTTGGCGCAGGTCTCCTACCTGACTTCGCCACACTCCCCGTGTGTCTCCCCCCCAAGACATTTTTGGGGCTGCCTCTCTGGCTTCCAGCCACGCTTCCGTGCTGCCTCCTCATACCACCGCCTCTCGGCTTTAGCTGCCTCCAGCTCTTCACGAGGGCGGCGATATTCCCCAGCTTGAACCCAGGGTCCCTTACCGTCCAGAATTTCCTCCCATGTCCAGGAGTCCTGTGTACTTGGCCGCTGCTGCTGCTGTTGCCGCTGCTGCCCGTTACCACGCTGCTTGGTCCTCTTTTGGTGGGTGGTTCTGTAACGGCAGATTTCCTCCTCTTCGTCTGAAGAGGAGGTGTAGTAGGGATCGGACCAAGACGCAGCGTAGTTAGTGTTCATCATGTTTAATAACAACAAAACACAAAATAACAAATGTGGCAAAACCGAAACAGTCCTATCTGGTGCATAGAACACAAAGACAGAAGACAACCACCCACAAACCCCAACACAAAACAGGCTACCTAAATATGGTTCCCAATCAGAGACAACGCAAAACACCTGTCTCTGATTGAGAACCATATCAGGCCAAACAAGAAACCCACATAGAAACAGACAACATAGAATGCCCACTCAGCTCACGTCCTGACCAACACTAAAACAAAGAAAACACAAAAGAACTATGGTCAGAACGTGACAATATGCATCCATTGTATATAGCTGCCTTCATTTTGCAGGACCCCAGGAAGAGTAGCTGCTGCCTTGACAACCGCTAATGGGGATACATAATAAATACAAATACAAATACAAAGCATGGCATACGTTAATGCAGAGTTGACCATTAGAATTCATTCACTGTACACTCTGAATATTTGAATTAATGTTTGGCATTGCAGTTCTGTTGAGTAAGCCTAAAATGAACCGTCCACCATGGGGCTGTGAGTGTATATCAGAGCAAGTCTGAAAGACTGTGACTCAGACAGTAGACTGGCTGGATCATTCGCCTGTACTTCTCCCCTAATCTGCCTCTTCCTCAGCACATTCAGAACAGCGCATATTGGAGGAGTGCTATTGGCAGACCTGCACATATAGAACATGTGATTTCTATGGACCTGCATTTGTTTAGCGAGCTGGATGTAGGTTGGCATTTATTGGGATGACTCATGTACTGGAGTCAGCTCTGCAGGGTGGTCATACTAGCTGGCACAGTCATAACATCTGATTTTAAACCTAACCCTAACCTTAGAGAGTGACTGCCCCTAAAAAGCAACTTCTTGTTTTGAAAACGGCCTATGTGGCAACAATATGATTTATTCATTTATTTATTCTAGTGTCAAATTGGCTACAAAGTCTAAATAGGATAATTTTGGTCATAAAGTCAGTCTTGTCCAAAACTGAGGTTTGCGAGATTAAAAGGAAAAATGCGTATGTAACGGAATGAAGAGTACTGTAACAGTTTTCCTAGGGTTGGGTTTATTTCAATCCTACCCACATGTCCACAGCTTGCAGCACCCAAGTAATCTTCAATTCGGAGCATAGCTGCACACGACCCGATCGTAATGCCCATGGTCAATTTGGTTTGACATTCGATATCCGTATAGGGGTAGTTAGGGACCATCAGTAAATCACACCATGTACATGAGACAATATTTGAAAAGGTCTATAGCTTCAAATTTCAATGACTTAAAAACGTCAAACCAACTATAAATTGTAGACATGCACATACAAATATTGAAAGCATTTAATGAGACAACTAAAAGATGTGCAACATGAAAATATTGTCCCATTTACATTGTAAATGTAAAGCTAAAGCTGAAGCTAATTGGCGAATGAAGTTAGCTAGCCGATGCAACTTTAAGACACAAGAGGTTAGGTTGTTTCACGTTATCTAGTAACTGTGTACTGTCTTGGCAGAGTGAATGTACAAATGCTTGCCACGTGCAATACATACACAAGAGACACCCATATTAAATCACCCCCCCCCCCCCCAGACAACTATCGTTTGGCTTCAGTCATGGCCACTGAAAAACAAGGTCAAATCAGGAAGTTCAGCTCCCCTTCAACACCAACCTTCCCACACAGCTAACCTTATGCCTCACCTTAAGACAAAAAAAGCACATTTTGTTTTCAATACATTTTTTACGGTATAGCCAATTCTGACTTTGCGGCTGGCCCATCTAGTGAAAACCGCTCAGCTCTGCCTCCAGGATAAGATTCATCCTAATAAACGCTAACGTGCGAGCGGCATCACATATGCTCCATCTTAAGACTGATGAATAAAAAGCACTTTCATTTTCCGTTATTGACTAACATTCTTCCTGGGAAACAATGTCGCTTCTTTGTTTTACTCATAGTTCAGTATGGCATATTCAAACAACAGGCTATGAATCATTTCAATATTCATTTCAATTTCACAGCCTCACATGGTTTCTGTGGTTATAGTCTAATTAAACCAATAAGGATTTTTCCCTTCCCCCGGGGACTCTAATGTGGTGCTGCTGAAGAACGTGATTTACAAAGGGGCTACAATGTTTTGGCCTTGATTAGCTTCTTGTCCAATCCCCTCTCCCTCTAGGAAAACACAGGACAACAACTACATGCTTGTGTCATGTAGCCGATGCAACCAGTATGAAATCCTAGATCTTATCCAGGCCTCTGTGCTCTGTCCCATTACATTTACATTTAAGTCATTTAGCAGACGCTCTTATCCAGAGCGACTTACAAATTGGAAAGTTCATACATATTCATCCTGGTCCCCCCGTGGGGAATGAACCCACAACCCTGGCGTTGCAAGCGCCATGCTCTACCAACTGAGCCACACGGGACCACTTATTGGGTATTTACCAACGTCTCGGCATCACTGTGCCTTCCTCAGGTTAATGTCATGAATACTTGAACCAGGTTATGAAGACAAACAGTGCAATTAGTGCAACCAATTACAATTTGTGAAACTGTAAAAAAAATGTATGTCATATTAAATATTAGGCTATTGTTATCATATAGAAACATAATTTAATATCGTACATCATGTTAGCATTAACATACATTATTGCTTAATTTAATTTCACATATTTAATTGTTTTGTATTTCATTTCATATTTGATACATGTAATCTTTTGGTTCAACCTTAATGCATAATGAGCATCATTAACAGGGGGGACATATTCGGTGTACGCTAATAAGCCGTAGATAGAAAATATATACTTATAAGACTTGTTCATAAAATAAACAATTGTTCATAAGAAGGGCCTGAGATCACAGCATGTAATCTAAGGCTGTTGAACTAACCTACTTTTTTAACAACACGAACACTGTAAACAGCGTAATGAAAACTTGATGACATAAAAGAGATGGACAAAACCACTCACTAGCAGCCAGCTGTCCGAGCACCGTAATGGCAGCTCTTTCTAAGGCGGCCCGATTGCGTTGGAATTGTGTCCATTGTGAGGAGAGAAACCTTCCCCTTGGACTCCATTGTGAGACGTTCCTACCATTCCTCCCCCTCCCCCTACCTGACCGACATCCTCTGATTTACTGCACCTCTCCAGGTGAGGCAGTGCCACATCGATTCCCACATCCGGCATCATGCTCTGTGATCACACACTTATAGATAGACCAGATTCGACTGATAGAGAAGGCCTCCTATATGGCGTGTGTTACATTTCTCCTGACACAGGATGACAAATAAATTAGTGTAATTGGAGTGCCAGGCGAGGGAGGCTTGCAGTAAACTGGTGATGAGCACATAGGCGGACAGATAAGCTAAATCAAGACCCAGAGCAACTCAAGCATTTAATTTGCTCTAAAAGACATGTCATTTCCAGCTGCAAGGCTTTGTCGGGCTTGTCACTTTGGATGATTACGAGGTGCTTTTGTGTTTGCATGTTAATTTCTTATAAAGGAACATTGTTTACATAACAGCGCAGATGATCTATCACAGAATTATTCCAATTGATTGGAAAATCAAGAAGTTTGTGTGTACTGCAGCCCAGTATTGTTGATTGTGGATGGCATCATCCAGAATATTTTAGCTCAAAAGAGATTTTTTTTAGAACAAATAGCACAGTAGTTCAACACTAAATCTTCTCATCATACTGTAGAGGCATATTTCTGCTACGTTCAAAGTTTCCTGTGTGCGCATGTGTATAATATGACTAGCTACGATAGAGGAAGCAGAGAGAGCAGTATAAGGGAAGTCTTAGCTCAGGCACGCCACTGTATTTTCTCTCTCACCTACAGTAACAGAGCTCCAGTCTCCTGGCAGTGGTGGCACTCCTCCTCCCAAAGAACTAAAGTTCTCTCCACAACTGTGTCCGCCCCTTTCCAAGGGAAAAACGAATTAATGAATGTTTAATATGAATTGGGAGAAGAAAAGCCACCTCTTATCATAAGCCTCTATAAGAGAACTTGTTCCAGGTTTTCAAATTGAATTAGCAGGGCTGGGTTTCTGCAGGATTGTGTGAGGAGAAACAAAAAGTAGGGCACCTCCTGTTTTGTGATTCAAAGCCACACTAGCTAATGGATTACCTCATCTAGGAATAAGCTTACGTTAAGTCTACTTCACGATTCTCTTTTATCTTTCAAAGCAGAAGATGGACAGCTGGAAGACAGTAGTTATTGATATCCATTGCGGTTTGCTACTGATTACAAGAGATACGCAATGTTCAGGTCAATGTCTGTTATTCAGTACATGTGGAGCTTTTGCGGTTTGTGTTCGATTACCTTGTTCTTATTAATGAAATGATGAACGATCCTTTAAAGGCTGATCCATGTTTCCAGTATTTATGCACCATTATTAACACAATGTGATGGTAGCAGACAAGACTTAGAAGAGCTTAAGCAAAAGCGGCATAATCTTCTTGTAAAAGTTGTTTTCCCTTTTGATCCCTGCAGGTATCTTCCTGTTCTTCAGATGAGTATGCATTGTGTTAACTCCACAACAGGTCATACTGATAAAGGAAGTTGACCGATACACACAATTAATCGCGCTCAGTAAGGGCTTCATTACGTTAACACACAGTGGACTCTATGGACATTTTGCACAATGACTGAGTGCATCTTACTCGCAATGGCCATATGCAATGCCCAGTAACACACTGCGGAAGAATACACATGTTGAACGCAGTTCATAAGTGATAGTCAGTCTTACAAGATATACATTTTAGCCATGTACAAGCTGAGTAGAGATCCTAGCAGAATGTACTCTGGGTTTTTTTCTGCCTCTGCAGCCTTAGTGGGAAGACGGTGATGATGATGACATTATAGTATAGCTCTTTAGACCTCCCCTCTTTCTGTTGTTTTACTCCAGCCCCACCGATGGTGTCATCCCTGCCAGTGCAATGCATTCACTAGCCTCTCGCCCCTGAGTAAATAACCAGTGCTCACGACAGCTACCGAGGCCCCATTCTTTGTCTATCTGCCAAATAGATCTGCTTCCACCTACTCATTTTAACCATTGTTTTTATCTCAAGGCTGTGGAGCCCTACAGTACACTGTACTGCAGCTATGGTTATGTGCTAAAAACTCAACATCCACACTGTAAACACCAAGGCATTTTTAACTCAAATACTTCTGGTAAATTGAACTCATAGTCAATGAAAAGTGATTAGGCCTATTACTTAAAATGTTAATGATGTACTGAATCAAAACTAAATGAGAAGTCATATCAACTACATTAAAAAAAAGTTATGTTAACAAATGTACTTTTTTTAAATTATTGTTTTTAATATCTGTGTTTTTGCATTTACATTGAGTGATTGATTGATTAATCTTACACTACACAAAGATAAATAACATACATTGTTGTAAACTAATCCAATAATTTTGTTAGATTTTTTGCACCCGTTCCGAAAATGGTTGTTCCAGTTTAAATAGCTTAGGTAGTCTCCTCACACTGTTCCTAATCCTGGCAGTCATTATGAGTGCAGGTTGCAGGTGAATACAAATTTCAGCTGTTAGATAGCTTAACTCTGTCTGGATTATAGGATTTTCACATCACTTTGTAAACCAGCATAATGTGACTTGCATCTAAGATTGCAACCTTCTGGTAAATGTCCAAGGTTTCCCAGAAATCCCGGGTGGAAGATTCCTGGAAATTCTTCTACCAGGATTTTTTTGAAAATCTGGGAACTTTGGGAAAGTTAACGGAATTTTGCAACCCTATTTGCAGGCCTGTAAACCATGAGCTTCAGCCCCCTGTATTACATTCAACACACCTGGTCTTCCAGGTCGGTTAAATCAAAAACATGAAGTGCCTTCGGCACTCAAGTACCAGGGATGCCTACCCCTGCTCTACAGGGTCACAGTGACTCCATCAGTTTGAGTAATGACTACAAAATCACAATAAATATACTCAGATATATTAACTGCAACAGGTTTCCTCAAAAGTTTGAATTAATGACAGCACATTGGGGTTTACAGTGCATGCATTTCTCCCAGTTCAAACGGTTCAAACAGTATTTGGTTTCTTTCTAATTCTTATGCTGCACTTGATTCAGCTTGGTTGTCACAACAGAACCAATGGAATAGTCCAAAAAAGTGCAAACCCCGCCCATCTGACACTCCATTCCAGGCAGGCTTAATCGAATGCTTGAACGTTTTTGAATGAAAACCAATACAATTGCCCCTAGGTGTGAATCCCAGTGTTCAGTGGATTTGCCGTTCACCAGACCAGAATCATTGATTTGACACAGTGACACGAGTGTGAGCTCTGTGGTTGTGTAAACAGCTCAACGGTCACTAATACACTGTGGCACATGGCTGTCACATACGCATGAGTCACAGAATAACAAGCAGGCTACTGTATGCAAAGGGCCTGCAGAGTTTATAGGAATTATCTTCAAATGTAGAATAGGACCTTTCTTCAGATCAGAACTTTTAATATTTAAGTAATTAATGGCTTAGCAGTTTTATATTGATACTTACCTCCTCAATGTAATTGTATCTCAGATATACTGTAATCACAGAATTATGCAATCCTCAGCTTGTAATTCTAGTCTTCATAAAACCAAGACTGCAGGGGAGATTAAAACTTAATGATTACAAAATGAAAAATTGGTGCTCTGACGCAGAGTATAACAGAATTCACCATCCCTTAGCCTACGTTTTCCGCACGCCCGCGGAAATCTAATTAACATAATGGAAACAATCTGTCAATCTGTCTGTTTAAAGCAGAGATATCTGTTTTGCATGGGCTGCATCTCAATACACATCATCAAGCGATATCGCCCTTCTGCATCTGCGGTGAAAGGCAGTGGTGGGAAAAGTACCCAATTGTCATACTTGAGTAAAAGTAAAGATACCTTAACGGATAATGACTCAATTAAAAGTGAAAGTCACCCAGTAAAATACTACTTGAGTAAAAGTCTAAAAGTATTTGGTTTTAAATATACTTAAGTGTCAAAAGTAAATGTAATTGCTAAAATATACTTAAGTATCAAAAGTAAAAATCATTTCAAATTCCTTACACTACCGGTCCAAATTTTAGAACACCTACTCATTCAAGGGTTTTTCTTTATTTTGAAAATGTTTGAATAATAGTGAAGACATCAAAACTATGAAATAACATATATGGAATCAGGTAGTAACCAAAAAAGTGTTAAACAAATCAAAATATATTTTATATTTCAGATTCTTCAAATTTTCACCATTTGCCTTGATGACAGCTTTGCACACTCTTGGCATTGTCTCAACCAGCTTCACCTGAAATGCTTTTCCAACAGTCTTGAAGGAGTTCCCACATATGCTAAGCACTTGTTTGTGGATTGTGGAGGCCAGGTCATTTGATACAGCACTCCATCACTCTCCTTCTTGGAAAAAATAGCCCTTACACAGCCTGGAGGTGTTTTGGGTCATTGTCCAGTTGAAAAGCAAGTGATAGTCTCACTAAGCCCAAACCAGCTGGGATGGCGTATCGCTGCATAATGACAGTATGATTCACACAGTCTCCATATGTCTGTTACTTGAACTCTGTGAAGCATTTATTTGGGCTGCAATTTCTGAGGCTGTTAACTCTAATGAACTTATCTTCTACAGCAGAGGTAACTCTGGGTCTTCCATTCCTGTGGCGGTCATCATAAGAGCCAGTTTCATCACAGCGCTTGATGGTTTTTACGACTGCACTTAAAGAGAATATCAAGGTTCTTGAAATTTTCCGGATTGACTGACCTTCATGTCTTAAAATATGTCGTTTCTCTTTGCTTATTTGAGCTGTTCTTGCCATAATACGGACATGGTCTTTTACCAAATAGGGCTATCTTCTGTATACCACCCCTGCCATGTCACAACACAACTGAATGTCTCAAATTCATTAAGAAGGAAAGAAATTCTACAAGTTAACTTTTAACAAGGCACACCTGTTAATTGAAATGCATTCCAGGTGACTACCTAATGAAGCTGGTTGAGAGAATGCCAAGAGTGTGCAAAGCTGTCATCATGGCAAAGGGTGGCTACTTTGAAGAATCTCAAATATAAAATATATTTTGATTTGTTTAACACTTTTTGGGTAACTACATGATTCTATATGTGTTATTTCATAGTTTTGTTGTCTTCACTATTATTCTACAATGTAGAAAATAGTCAAATAAAGAAAACCCCTGGAATGAGTAGGTGTGTTCAAACTTTTGACTGGTGCTGTAAATGGAATTAGTTTAAGACCAAAAATAAGGAGATAAATATATGTAAAATACATATATAGTTTCCTGATACATACGTTAAATAATCTGCCTGTAAACAATTGTTGGAAAAAGTACTTGTGTCATGCACAAAGTATATGTCCTAACTGACATGACACAACTATAGTTTGCTAAAAATACATTTGTGGAGTGGTTGAAAAACGAGTTTTAATGACTCCAACCTAAGTGTATGTAAACTTCCGACTTCGACTGTATTTTGCAACGCTCGTGTACGCAATGCATGCTCGAGTGGCGCAGTGGTCTAAGGCACTGCATCTCAGTGCTAGATGCGTCACCACAGACACCCTGGTTTGATTCCAGGCTGTATCACAACCGGCCGTGATTGTGAGTCTGATAGGGCGGCGCACAACTGGCCCAGCTTCGTCCGGGTTTTGCGGGTGTAGGCCATCATTGTAAATAAGAATTTGTTCTTTAACTGACTTGCCTAGTTAAATAAAGGTTTTAAAAAATGCAGGAAAGGGAAAAGGGAGATACCTAGTCAGTGTGGTCAGCATGTTTGACTCTAGAGAGTTAAGCTCTGCCAGAAAAGGCTCGTGCATACCATAGCTTTTTTCATCCAGTCATGTCCACCTACGTACACTGACTCCCCAGCACACTCCTTCCATAACGAACAATGGTATAAAGGCCTCTCTATAAACAAAGCATTATAAAAAAGCATTTTATTTCAACCAAGACATAAAAGACAGAGAGTGCGAGAGAGAGAGAGAGAGAGAGAGAGAGAGAGAGAGAGAGAGAGAGAGAGAGAGAGAGAGAGAGAGAGAGAGAGAGAGAGCAAGAAAAGAGAAACAGAGAGACAGAGAGAGAGAGAGGGACCCAGTCTGTATAATCCTCTTTGTGCTTATGCCATCCTTTTGGATAGTATAAAAAAGTACAAAAACAAACAGACCAGAAAAAAACACACCTCTGAGCTTACCTTCTCTGTGGACTGGGAGGTACCAAAGAAGATGGGGATGAAGGCCAGCCAGATGATACAGGTGGTGTACATGGTGAAGCCGATGGGCTTGGCCTCGTTGAAGGCCTCCGGCACGCCTCGAGTCTTGATGGCGTACACTGTGCAGGTGACCATTAGCAGCATGCTGTAGCCGAGCAGGCAAATCAGAGAAAGGTCAGAGATGTCACATTTGAGCACGCCACGGGCCATGTCCGGATTGGCCATGCGCTGGTCCTCGTAGTCGATGATGGCCTGAGACGGGTCCACGCCAAACCAGATACACACCCCCAGTAGCTGCACCGAAGTCAGGCTGAAGGTGATGACCAGCTGGGAGGCTGGGGAGATGAACCTGGGGGCGCTCACCGACATGGATCCCTGCTCGAAGATGCGGTAGATGCGGTTAGTCTTGGTGAGCAGGGCTGCGTAGCTGATACTCATCCCCAGACCCAGGAAGATCCGTCTGAGGGAGCAGATGCCCACGTCAGGGGCAGATATCATGAGAAAAGTGGTGGCGTAGCACATGAAGATACCCGTCAGTAGAACGTAGCTGAGCTCGCGGCCTGACGCCTTGACGATGGGCGTGTCATTGTAGCGGATAAAGGTGACCACCACAAACAGAGTGGCCATGATGCCCACCACGGAGATGAGGACAGGTATGACGGCCCAGGGGGAACTCCATTCCAGCTTGACAATGGGGATGGGACGGCAGGCCGTGTGGTTCTCGTTGGGACGCAGGTCAAAGCGACACATCTTGCAGCTGTAAGTGTCTGCCTGGTATTGGTAGCCGTCGCAGCGCTCGCAGTGCCAGCAGCAAGGGATGCCCTTCACTATCTTCTTGCGCTCTCCGGCCTGGCATGGGTGGCTGCAGATGGAGTAAGGGATCTGACGACCTCCACCTGGCCAGTGCATTGCTCGGATCTGATTGAGATGGAGAGGAGAGGGGTACAGTCAAACACTTCTCAAATAACTAACACTATAACCCATACACAGTCTCTTCTTGTTTAATGAAAATTGCCACTGGCATGCGGCTCGTTTTGGGGATTCTCCTCTCATAAACTCTATTTGCCTTTTTAAAACAGTATATTTAGCATCATGTTATTCACTTTTTTTGCCATCGATGGTGGTTGTTAAATTCATAGGCGGCAAACTCATCCCCAAATGTGTATTTCATTAACAGATTGAAGAATCCTAATTGACTAAAATATCCTTAGGAAAGAGAATTGGTGCACACTACAGTAGGTGCCCAGGACTACAATTTACAACACCATTCCATTAATTCTGTGTACACAGCATTGAAAGAGGTACAGACCCAGATCAACTCCATAGAAACCATGTCAACTCCATAGAAACCAGGTCAACTCCATAGAAACCATGTCACCTCCATAGAAACCAGGTCAACTCCATAGAAACCAGGTCAACTCCATAGAAACCAGGTCAACTCCATAGAAACCAGGTCAACTCCATAGAAACCAGGTCAACTCCATAGAAACCAGGTCAACTCCATAGAAACCAGGTCAACTCCATAGAAACCTGCTTATTTTTTTCTTTCTATCTCTCTTAGCCCAAGGCCATCTCTTCTTATTCCATTTAAGCATTATTTGCGGGGCCGGCTTCATGTAATTCATTGTCATAGCTTTGTAACCCCCATGTGTCCACAATTGCACACTATTGTTTCCCTAAGACAGTGGATGGTGTCTGAAGTCACGATAGCAATGTATCGGTTTTTAAGCTCTTATTGCTTTCTTTTCATTTCAGTCTTTGTTGTTAATCATTAAAGCACCCTCTGGATGTTTTCAACTTTAAAAGATGTGTGCACAAAGCCAGTAGCAAATGGATCAGGAGGAATTACTGAGCCGAGGAAGCGCTGCAGTAGAACCAACAGACGATAACAGCCAATCGTAGCTGTGTCAGGAGGAGAGTCACTGACACACATGGTGAAACCCATGAAGTTAATGTGGAGTCTGATAATATATCTAAAGTACAGTATCTGCAGCTGCTGTATTAACTATAAAAAACGAGTTCTTACATTCAGGTAGAGCTTGTCGGTCCAGCGCCCGATGACTTTGTACTCAGCTGTTCGGTTTCTGATCTGATACTGGTAAATCTCATAGCGACCAGGGGCGTCTCCATTCCCATTGAAAAGCACTGGGTTGCCAGCAATACCTGAAGGACAAAGGAGAGAGTCAATGAATTATTCAACAAAAAAACAAGTGTTTTCCTGCTTAATTTTGTATTGTAATTGTCACAGGATCAGTGTGTGGAATGTGCAAATGTTTGCGGCTGACCAAAAGAAGCTGTGTTGAAATGCAATTTCTCAATTCAAGAAAGTGTGAAATTTAGCTTGTGGGGTGAGGAGAGAATAAGTGGCAGATTTTAAACTCTCTCTCTGCTCTGTTCTGTCTAGAGGCATCTGCCTTAGTCAAATCATATTTGCAGTCACTCCATTGATTTGAAATTGTTCTTCCATACTCTATTCTAAGTGAGAACTTTGTGTGTGGGGATTATTTTTCGATTGACGTTAACTGCACTGTGTTACTGTGTGGTGTTATGGCACCCTGCAATATTTTGGTGGTGTTGAGTTTGAGTTTATTTTTACAGGGACAGTGCACATTAATCAACGTTTCAGTAAAATTGCCGGTTTTAGCCAGCCGGCTAATTTTCAACCGCAGTCCCTGGGCAGGTTATTAAAAACAATTACAATATAGACAATCATTGAGCAGTGAGGACACGCAAGACGTAGCATACAGACAGAGCAACATAGAACAAAAAGCAACAAGACAAGATATTGTTCCAATATGTTTTGGCATGAGAGATATAGTAATCGTATGTCATATGACATAGCAGCCAAAAGGAGCCCCCACTACAAAACAAACTATCAAATCAAACTCAGCTTCATTTGTACAGCACATTTCAGACATGGAAGGCAACACAATATTCTTCACAGGCAATTTTTTAAATAAAAAAACAATGGAAAAAAATATATATATATTTACTACACAACAAATATAAGAGGATAAAAAAACAAAAGAAACCGAATGACTAAAAAGCACCCTAAGGAAAGCAAAGCTAAAAAGGTGTGTTTTTTTTTATTTATCAATGCCCACAGTTTCGGTCCCCCTCAGGTTCTCTGGCAGGCTATTCCAAAGGCTGGGGGCATGGTAACTGAAGGCTACCTCTCCATGCCTCTTGGTCCTAGGCTTTGGGACAGTTAAAAGGCCAGTGCCAGAGGACCTGAGGGACCTACTGGGTACATAACTTAAAAACAGTCGGACATGTATTGGGTTGCACAATCGTGGATTGATTTAAAAACCAAGAGAATAATCTTAAAACTCACAGGCAGCTAGTGCAGCGACGTTTATCCGTGGAGCTAAAATCCTCTGGTGACGCAGATATGGAAACTGTTGTGTCATCTGCGTAGCAGTGAAAATCAATGCTGTCCTTTCTGATAAAGCTGCCAAAGGGTAATATATATATATATTAGGGATAGCCCTCTTTTTTTTTTTTATTTCACCTAAAAGGACATACCCAAATGTAACTGCCTGTAGCTCATGCCCTGAAGCAAGGATATGCATATTCTTCAAATCAAATCAAATTTTATTTGTCACATACACATGGTTAGCAGATGTTAATGCGAGTGTAGCGAAATGCTTGTGCTTCTAGTTCCGACAATGCAGTAATAACCAACGAGTAATCTAACCTAACAATTTCACAACAACTACCTTATACACACAAGTGTAAAGGAATGAAGAATATGTACATAAAAATATATGAATGAGTGATGGTACAGAACAGCATAGGCAAGATGCAGTAGATGGTATCGAGTACAGTATATAAATATGAGATGAGTAATGTAGGGTATGTAAACATATAAAAGTGGCATTGTTTAAAGTGGCTAGTGATACATGTTTTACATCAAGATGGCAAGATGCAGTAGATGGTATAGAGTACAGTATATACATATGAGATGAGTAATGTAGGGTATGTAAACATTATATGAAGTGGCATAGTTTAAAGTAGCTAGTGATGCATTTTTTTCATACATTTTTACATTGTTAAAGTGGCTGGAGTTGAGTCAGTATGTTGGCAGCAGCCACTCAATGTTAGTGGTGGCTGTTTAACAGTCTGATGGCCTTGAGATAGAAGCTGTTTTTCAGTCTCTCGGTCCCTGCATTGATGCACCTGTACTGACCTCGCCTTCTGGATGATAGAGGGGTGAACAGGCAGTGGCTCGGGTGGTTGTTGTCCTTGATGATCTTTATGGCTTTCCTGTGACATCGGGTGGTGTAGTTGTCCTGGAGGACAGGTCCCCGGTGATGCGTTGTGCAGACCTCACTACCCTCTGGAGAGCCTACGGTTGTGGGCAGAGCAGTTGCTGTACCAGGCGGTGATACAGCCCGACAGGATGATCTCGATTGTGCATCTGTAAAAGTTTGTGAGTGCTTTGGTGACAAGCCAAATTTCGTCAGCCTCCTGAGGTTAAAGAGGCGCTGCTGCGCCTTCTTCACCACGCTGTCTGTGTGGGTGGACCAATTCAGTTTGTCTGTGACGTGTACGCCGAGGAACTTAAAACTTACTACCCTCTCCACTACTGCCCCGTCGATGTGGATAGGGGGGTGCTCCCTCTGCTGTTTCCTGAAGTTCACGATCATCTCCTTTGTTTTGTTGATGTTGAGTGTGAGGTTATTTTCCTGACAACACACTCTGAGGGCCCTCACCTCCTCCCTGTAGGCCGTCTCGTCGTTGTGGGTAATCATGCCTACCACTGTAGTGTCGTCTGCAAACTTGATGATTGAGTTGGAGGCGTGCATGGCCACGCAGTCGTGGGTGAACAGGGAGTACAGGAGAGGGCTCAGAACGCACCCTTGTGGGTCCCCAGTGTTGAGGATCAGCGGGGTGGAGATGTTGTTACCTACCCTAACCACCTGGGGGCGGCCCGTCAGGAAATCCAGTACCCAGTTGCACAGGGCGGGGTCGAGACCCAGGGTCTCGAGCTTGATGACAAGTTGAGGGTACTATGGTGTTAAATGCTGAGCTGTAGTTGATGAACAGCATTTTCACATAGGTATTCCTCTTGTCCAGATGGGGTAGGGCAGTGTGCAACGTGGTTGCAATTGCGTCGTCTGTGGACCTATTGGGGCGGTAAGCAAATTGGAGTGGGTCTAGGGTGTCAGGTAGGGTGGAGGTGATATGGTCCTTGACTAGTCTCTCAAAGCACTTCTTGATGACGGAAGTGAGTGCTACGGGGCGGTAGTCGTTTAGCTCAGTTACCTTAGCTTTCTTGGGAACAGGAACAATGGTGGCCCTCTTGAAACATGTGGGGACAGCAGACTGGGATAAGGATTGATTGAATATGTCCGTAAACACACCAGCCAGCTGGGTCTGTGCATGCTCTGAGGACGCGGCTGGGGATGCCGTCTGGGCCTGCAGCCTTGCGAGGGTTAACACGTTTAAATGTTTTACTCACGTCGGCTGCAGTGAAGGAGAGTCCACAGGTTTTGGTAGCGGGCCGTGTCAGTGGCACTGTATTGTCCTCAAAGCGGACAAAGAAGTTGTTTAGTCTGTCTGGGAGCAAGACATCATGGTCCGGGACGGGGCTGGTTTTAATTTTGTAATCCGTGATTGACTGTAGACCCTGGCACATACCTCTTGTGTCTGAGCCGTTGAATTGCGACTCTACTTTGTCTCTATACTGACACTTAGCTTGTTTGATTGCCTTGCGGCGGGAATAGCTACACTGTTTGTATTCGGTCATGTTTCCGGTCACCTTGCCCTGATTAAAAGCAGTGGTTCGCGCTTTCAGTTTCGTGCCATCAATCCACGGTTTCTGGTTTGGGAATGTTTTAATAGTTGCTGTGGGTACGACATCGCCGATGAACTTGATAATAAACTCGCTCACCGAATCAGCGTATTTGTCAATGTTGTTGTTTGACGCAATGTGGAACATATCCCAGTCCACGTGATCGAAGCAATCTTGAAGCGTGGAATCAAATTGGTCGGACCAGCGTTGAACAGACCTGAGTGCAGGAGCTTCCTGTTTTAGTTTCTGTCTATAGGCTGGAAGCAACAAAATGGAGTCGTGGTCAGCTTTTCCGAATGGAGTGCAGGGAAGGGCCTTATATGCGTCGCGGAAGTTATAATAATAATGATCCAGGGTTTTCCCAGCCCTGGTTACACAATCGATATGCTGATAGAATTTAGGGAGTCTTGTTTTCAGATTGGGCTTGTTAAAATCCCCAGCTACAATGAATGCAGCCTCAGGATATGTGGTTTCCAGTTTAGATAGAGTCAAATGAAGTTCGTTCAGGGCCATCGATGTGTCTGCTTGGGGGGGAATATATGCGGCTGTGATGATAATCGAAGAGAATTCTCTTGGTAGATAATGCAGTCGACATTTGATTGTGAGGAATTCTAAGTCAGGTGAACAGAAGGACTTGAGTTCCTGTATGTTGTTATGATCACACCACGTCTCGTTAATCATAAGGCATACCCCCCGCCCTTCTTCTTACCAGAAAGATGCTTGTTTCTGTCGGCGCGATGCGTGAAGAAACCAGCTGGCTGTACCGACTCCGATAGCGTGTCTCGAGTGAGCCATGTTTCCGTGAAGCAAAGAACGTTACAGTCTCTTATGTCTCTCTGGAATGCTACCAGTGCTCGGATTTCATTTACCTTGTTGTCAAGAGACTGGACATCGGCGAGTAGTATGCTCGGGAGCGGTGCGTGATGTGCCCGTGTCCAGAGCCTGAAAGGTAACACTTTGACGTTTGTGGAAATGGGAATTGAATGTAGGAGAATATAACACAATAGATCTGGCAGAAGAAAATACAAAGAAAAAAACTACCGTTTTTTTCCTTCCTACCACCATCTTTGAAATGCAACAGAAAGGTTACACTTCCAGCCATCAATCTGGTTGTAATTCCGATGGTGTACACAAGATGGCAGCAGTATATGTGCAGTGAATGTGCAAATGTGCAAAGACGGAAAACTTGAAGTATGAGCAAACTACATGACATTTAGTGTGAAGTCACCCAGGCACATTTGGACAAATCGTGGAGACATTTGCATTCATATTAAATTTTTCTGCAAGAATATCATCAAATCTGTATACTTGGACTTTGATTTAGCTTTTCCAGTATTAGTAGCCATATTATAAGTTAAACATTTGCAAAACAACCAGTTTTCATAACTTCATAACTCTGAATATTCTTATAATTTTTGTCCAAAAGGAAAAGGCATGCTGTCGCAAAGGGATAGCAGCTACATTCTGCGACAGATACAGGGTTTCAAGATACTCCCATAAAGCCCAGCTCATTGGCTATCTAGCTAGCTTTGGTTGACCCAGATTGGTGCTTATTTTGACAAAAGTTAGAGTTGATCAAGTGAAGACTGCCCGCGTCATTGGCGTGCCATGAAGGTGTCGCTCTGACCAAATTTGGTGTCCCATAGGATATACTACACCCCTAATGTTATAGTGAAGTCTGGTTACGTTCTAGGATCTCTGATGAACACATATGAATGTGATTTGACTGGTTGAAACAACGTTTAGGGTTAGATTTTCACAGATTCCTTTCTTAGCAAATTGAACGAGTGGATATACAAAATCAGTCGTGCATGCTATATGGACCTTTTTAGGATATGAAAAATGATTTTATCTAACTCTGCGACCCTTTGTTTGATAAATCACATCAAGATTTCAGATTGTAAGTACACATTTCACCTTCAGAGGTGAATTTATCAAACCTATCATGGTGAAAAAAGTATTTTGTTGTTAGGAGCTCTCCTTAAACAATAGCATGGCATTTTTTCACAGTAATAGCTACTGTAAATTGGACAGTGCAGTTATATGAACAAGAATTTAAGCTTTCAGCCGATATAAGACACTTATTTATTAGATAGCCTTTTTATGATATTATAAATATATTTGGTATTTTATTAGGATCCCCATTAGTTGTTGCAAAAGCAGCAGCTACTCTTTCTGGGGTCCACACAAAACATGAAAAATAATACAGAATGACAAAATACAGAACGTCATTAGACAAAATATGACATTTTAAATATTAAACATTAAAACCACACAACCACATTTCTGTTCCTGAGATACTTTATGATAATAAAACTACACAACATTTATTTCCCTAAGATGCCCCTTGAATATATTAGGTATAGCATCACTGCTCTCTGCTGAGGATACAGAGGAGTAACTTCCACTTCAAAACTCAAGTTTGAACATGCACCAGCAAACCACCATCCACTGATAAAAGGCATAAGGCGCTGGCATTTCTCGTTATGCCCAAGCTTATCATTACGTCTCCCCAAGCACAATCGGCGTTCCATTTTACGAACAAGGGAAAAAGCGTGGATGATCGTGGCGGTTTGGGTTTCTGCTGATGACTGTTTTTTTTTTGTTTAGCGTAGGGTGGAAAACGTATACAGCAGCCTAATCCACATCTCGATGAGTCAGCCGCTCTGGATTAAGGCACTATTGTGTACTCAGCCGTGCCTCAGTGACAATGCAGCCCACATCTCACAGTTATAGGAACAGATGAGAGGGATTAGAACAGATTTTATGTTTGAAGGAGATATGTTTATACAAGCACTCTCCACAGCTGAAGTGTTGATCTGCGTTTGTATCCAGTAGTTCAATCATAGTATTTTTCCGTAAAAAAAAGAAAACTAAGGAATATAGTTCTTCACCCAGCCTAGTTGGAACTGTGTATTAAAGGGGCTTGTTAAGGCTTTGAGGCCGTAGCCCATGACATGCCACTGGGTATCATGCTGTCACTGTGAGAGGGAAATGGATCCTGACCTCCACATTGGTCCTTTCAGACACTAATGCAGCACCACAGTCTGCCACTGCAGATGTAATTACATTTAGTGCTCCATTCTGAGGTTGGCCCAAAGCTTATTGTCATCTCTTAGCCAAGCTGTTCTCAAAACGGACTGTATGTTCACTGTATGCCTTCTAGTATGCATGGCATCATATCTGTATGAGTCTTAGCCAACTCCTGACTAGCGTTGTCATGCAGGCATGTTGTTGTCATGCAATCTTGTCATGGTATGACAGCAATAGTCAGAGAAGCTGGCTAAAGCTCATGCAGATGTAGGGACAGGTCAGTGGCGACCCGTCATTCAGGTTCAGGTGGGGCAGAGCCTTTTTTGAGCACCACATGTTTTGCATTTCATTTTGGCATTCATTCGTGTCACTTATCAGTTATCCTTGAGTTAATAAAGCAGCATACTCTGTTGAGTAAGGCTGCTCCAAAATGCAGGTGCTTCAGCCGAGCTCAGTGCTTTCTGTATTGGAGGGGCAGCCAGCTAAAGTACAGAGTGGTTTTATAGGAATCAGTGGCGAAACACTATTTTTGCTTCCCCTGCCTGCTATTCAGTGGAGAGGTATGTGTTCCAAGTCTGGGATTAAGGATTTTTAAAAATCTGTCTGAAAGGGTCTCTTTTCCAACCTTAAAAGGATAAACATTCACACACAACGTCACGGACCAGAAAAAGTTGACTACGTCGGCCATGCTGTCAAAACTGAAATCTCTGACTTCAGAAATCAGGCCTCTTTATAGAGCATCGACGTTTCGACCTGAAGATCACTGACGTCATTATTCAACCAAATTTTCCACCAAATTTCCAGTTGTCTTGAAAGCACCATGAATCCAGAGAATGCCAGACTTTGATGACAAAGTTTTCCCACAAGAAGGACTGCCGCGCCCCCTTTCTGTTCAAGTGAGCACAGCACAACAATTGTGAGTCCAAAAATATGTCTTGTATGCTGCTGCACAAATTATGCAACATGCCAGGATATGTATACTGTAGCTAAGAAAGTAATACTGAATGTATGTTTTGTTGTAAGCTATTAAACTCAGAAAAAAAGAAACGTCCTCTCACTGTCAAGTGAGTTTACTTTCAGCAAACTTAACATGTGAAAATAATTGTATGAACATAACAAGATTGAACAACAGACAAACTGAACAATTTCCACAGACATGTGCCTAACAGAAATTGAATAATGTGTCCCTGAACAAAGGGGGGGTCAAAATCAAAAGTAACAGCCAGTATCTGGTGTGGCCACCAGCTGCATTAAGTACTGCAGTGCATCTCCTCCTCATGGACTGCAACAGATTTGCCAGTTCTTGCTGTGAGATGTTACCCCACTCTTCCACCAAGGCACCTGCAAGTTCCCAGACATTTCTGGGGGGAATGGCCCTAGCCCTCACCCTCTGATCCAACAGGTCCCAGACGTGCTCAGTGTGATTGAGATCAGGGCTCTTCGCTGGCCATGGCGCAGAACACTGACATTCCTGTCTTGCAGGAAATCACGCACATAACAAGTAGTATGGCTGATGGCATTGGCATGCTGGAGGGTCATGTCAGGATGAGCCTGCAGGAAGGGTACCACATGAGAGAGGAGGATGTCTTCCCTGTAACGCACAGCGTTGATTGCCTGCATGCAATGACAACAAGCCCAGTCCGATGATGCTCTGACACACCGCCCAAGACCATTACGGACCCTCCACCTCCAAATCGATCCCGCTCCAGAGTACAGGCCTCGGTGTAACGCTCATTCCTTCGACGATAAACGCAAATCGTTTTTTGTGCCCATAGGTGACGTTGTTGCCAGTGATGTCTGGAGGACATGCCTTACAACAGGCCTACAAGCTCTCAGTCCAGCCTTTGTCAGCCTATTGCAGACAGCCTGAGCACTGATGGAGGGACTGTGCGTTCCTGGTGTAACTCGGGCAGTTGTTGTTGCCATCCTGTACCTGTCCCACAGGTGTGATGTTCGGATGTACCGATCCTGTGCAGATGTTGTTTCACGTTGTCTGCCACGTTCAGCTGTCCGTCCTGTCTCCCTGTAGCGCTGTCTTAGGCGTCTCACAGTACGGACATTGCAATTTATTGCCCTGGCCAAATCTGCAGTCCTCATGCCTCCTTGCAGCATGCCTAAGGCACGTTCACACAGATGAGCAGGGACCCTGGGCATCTTTCTTTTGGTGTTTTTCAAAGTCAGCAGAAAGCGCTCTTTAATGTCCTAAATTTTCATAACCGTGACCGTAATTGCCTACCGTCTGTAAGCTGTTAGTGTCTTAACGACCGTTCCACAGGTGCATGTTCATTAATTGTTTATGGTTCATTGAACAAGCATGGGAAACAGTGTTTAAACCCTTTACAATGAAGATCTGTGAAGTTATTTAGATTTTTACGAATTATCTTTGATATACAGGGTCCTGACAAAGGACCCCTGTTTCTCACCCAAAGAATTTGTTCTCACTCCCCCTCAGAACTTAACCTACTGTTTTGACTTGATGGTGCACATGTAGCCTATAGCCTGTTTTAGAGAAATGTCATCATTGAATATTGTAAGATCTTTCATTGTCTGCTTATATGCCCCCGTTATTTATCCTACAGTTCTGACTTGGTGTACAGGGAGAATACTGTAAGAACGGCCCATGTTGTGTATTCTGTTGCTGTCCATTTCAAAAGTGACCATGATGAGATGATTGGTCTACATGCATTGTGAACTGCGCTCCATACAGATATGGGCTGTCTGTCCCCCCTGAGCGTTGGTTCATTATGCAGAGGCCGTAGAGAAGCCAGAATTAGACATTGCATATAATTTAACAGTTCCATTTCACATCATAATGTTCATATAAATACTGTAATGCATTAAAATTTACTGGTTTCTCACAGTGGTTTTGGGCGATAAATCTCAGTAAATCTTGGTAACCGGGTTCCTGCGATTCAACCCTAGTAAAGACCATATTTATTTAAGCAAGTCAGCCATATCAGCTATTGTTTTTAAAAGGTAGTAAATGAGACTGAATGAATTGTTTCGCTGCCAGATGAGGCTCCACTGATAAGCCAGGTGTAGCGGTGTTAACGATTCACTCCATTGTGCTAAAAGGAAAGCTCCACTGTTGGGACAGCTTTATGTAGGCCCTAAAAGTTTGTGGGAACCATTTATCACCGTTATAGTGCAATTCATGTATTGTTTAGTGTTGTGTTGTGGCTTTGCTGATATGCAAAAAAAATTGTTGAGTTTGTCCAACCAAGATTGACATGCTAAAATCGCCACTGGGGCAGGCCTTCAGATGCACGACAGAAACATGCCAGTCCAGACTTACAGCTCAGAGAACTTCTCATGTATTTTATGGTACTTTGCTTTATCAGTGTTCTCCAGAACTTCACTTAAAATGCTTTTGGTGTGATTTTATGACGAGGGAGTAGAGTTGTTCCCGGTTAAGTGATGTATTAAGCAAAATTAAACTGAAAATTAAATTGTATTTGTCACATGCTTCGTAAACAACTGGTGTAGACTAACAGTGACATGCTTACTTACGGGTCCTTTTCCAACAATGCAGAGTTAAATATAAGATAAAAAATATATAGAATAATAATACAAAATTGTGACAAGGAATAAATAGTGAAAAACTAATGAAAATAAAGAGTAAAAAGAACATGACTATACATAGGGAGTAGAATATAACATGGCTATATACAGGGAGTACCAGTACCGAGTCGATGTCCAACACATACAGTGAATTCGGAAAGTATTCAGACCCATTGACTTTATCCATAATTTGTTACATTAAAGTCTTACTTATTCTAAAATTGATTAAATGTTTGTTCCCCCCTCGTCAATCTACACACAAAACCCGATAATGACCATACAAAAACAGGTTTTTAGAAATGTTTGCACATTTTATTTTAATAAAACACTGAAATATGACATTTACATAAGTATTCAGAACCTTTACTCAATACTTTGTTAAAGCACCTTTGGCAGTGATTAAAGCCTCGAGTCGTCTTGGGTATGACACTACAAGCTTGGCACACCTGTATTTGAGGAGTTTCTCACATTATTTTCTGCAAATCCTCTCATGGTCTGTCAGGTTGGATGAGAGCGTTGCTGTACAGCTATTTCCAAACGCCTGAAGGTACCACGTTCATCTGTACAAACAATAGTATGCAAGTATAAACACCATGGGACCAAGCAGCCGTCATACCGCTCAGGAAGGAGATGTGTTCTGTCTCCTAGAGATGAATGTACTTTGATGCGAAAAGTACAAATCAATCCCAAAACAGCAGCAAAAGACCCTGTGAAGATGCTGGAGGAAACAGGTACAAAAGTATCTTTATCCACAGTAATACGAGTTATGTCGACCTAACCTGAAAGCAAGGAAGAAGCCACTGCTCCAAAACCGCCATAAAAAAGCCAGACTACAGTTTGCAACTGCGCAACTGCACAAAGATCATACTTTTTGGAGAAATGTCCTCTGGTCTGATGAAACAAAAATAGAACCGTTTGGCCATAATGACCATCGTTATGTTTGGAGGAAAAAGGGGTATGCTTGCAAGCCCGAAGAACACCATCCCAACCGTGAAGCACGGGGGTTGCAGCATCATGTTGTGGGGCTGCTTTGCTGCAGGAGGGACTGGTGCACTTCACAAAATAGATGGCATCATGAAGAGGAAAATTATGTAGATATATTGAAGCAACATCTCAAGACATCAGTCAGGAAGTTAAAGCTTGGTCGCAAATGGGCCTTCCAAATGGACAATGACCCCAAGCATACTTATAAAGTTGTGGCAAAATGGTTTAAGGACAACGAAGTCAAGGTTTTGGAGTGGCCATCACAAAGCTCTGACCTCAATCCTATAGAAAATTTGTGGGCAGAACTGAAAAAGCGTGTGCGAGCAAGGAGGCCTACAAACCTGACCCAGTTACACCAGCTTTGTTAGGAGAAATAGGTCAAAATTCACCCAACCTATTGTGGGAAGCTTGTGGAAGGCTACCCGACACATTTGACCCAGGTTAAACAATTTAAAGGCAATGCTACCAAATACTAATTGAGTGCATGTAAACTTCTGACCCGCTGGGAATGTGATGAAAGAAATAAAATCTGAAATAAATCACTCTACTATTATTCTGACATTTCACATTCTTAAAATAAAGTGGTGATCCTAACTGACCTAAGACAGTGTATATTCACTCTGATTAAATGTCAGGAATTGTGAAAAACTGAGTTGAAATGTATTTTGCTAAGGTGTATGTAAACTTCCGACTTCAACTGTATATCTCCTCTTTCAGTCACCACACCTGAAAACTTAAAATCTGCAAAACATTTCAATAAGTTTTCTTCAGAAGTTTCCTGAAGGATATTCCGACTACAGAAACAGGGTCCTGAGAGCAATCTTCAAAAAGCAACCATTTGCAGTCAAGGAAATGTAATTGAATGCACACAATGTGCACATTGTTTAGTGTTTCTCTTCATGCAGTCCATTCTCCTCTGAGTCATTTCTTGTGCAGGTGCCAAGCCGAGCTGAGCCGACCGATCCCATCTAACAGTTCCCACATTCACACTTCCACATACTTAGCCTGTGGACTCACTCACACTCCATTTGTGATATTAGCTGCAGAGAAGTTCAGCAATCATTAATCACGGTATTTTTCCTGCTATTTTATAGTTGCTTTGACCCTCGTGATTCAACCTCTCATTAATCTGTACATGAATAGTATGTCACTGGACTGAATACTATAGTTGAGTCTCCCTGGAGAGCAGAAACAATATACAGTAGGCTATATACCAACAATCATGAGTTAAATGTCAGGTTCGACAGACACGATAAGCTGATTCAACTTGATAGAGGTATGTGAATCTTGTGTGAATGTCATGTTCACAATGCCCCAAAGGTATTCCGTGCAAAGGTTAAGAAAATATTTAAATGGGGGATTCTGTTTGTTACAAACTAAACCTTGGAATTCAAAGAACAAAACATTGTGTCCTATCCCTGTCTCTCTTTCCTTAATGTTTCACATCAGCTCTGCCATGTGCTCATGTGTGCTCCGTGTTAAATTACAGTACTTTTCCATTCACTCTCTATTTTCCACATTTTCAAACTCATTATTAATTCTCTGATTAAGTAATTCTATGACCATGAAACCTAACGAGGCCCTTAGCGACCTCCGCTGGTGCGCGTACAGACAAGCACACAGAAGGCTACACTAGAGTGATGGAGTGATCATGCAGTAAACTGTAACTCGGTCCTATTCGGTCCACTGACTGCTGTTTCTAGTTTACAAGGTGATGATTATGGTTAGAGTAATGATCATTAATCCAACATGTGCTTGTTTTGCATGACTTTGCAGGTGCGACACCTTGGTTGATAGAAGGCAGCGCAGCTCGCCACAACACACTAGTCATGAATGCCTAATGAAATGTACATCACCAGGCCCAAGTGCAGAAAGAAATACACACATCTTCCACTACACTGTGCTCTCCTGCTCTCTCGCAAGCTCTCTCCCATACGCTCTCTCTCACTTTCCTTCTCTCTCTCTCTCTCTCGCTCTCACCTTCCTTCTGTCTGCATGATTACTCCATTTCAGTAAATGAAACGTGTCTATGTACAAGTGCTCTCCAGCTGTGTTGTAATACGCAGCGACCAGACTCGTGAGAAGAGGACCATGGTTAATGTCCTCAGAGTACACCTATTACCATCTAAATGTTTTGTACTAATTAATTTATGATACAGCATTTACTGTAATTTGCTATCTTGTATGTGTACATGTAATTCAGAAACAATATGAAGTAGGAACTAGTTGAGATTACATTTAAAAAAATATACAATTTACAGTGCTTTCAGAAAATATTCACACTCCTTGATTTTATTCACTTTTTGTTGTGTTACAGTCTGAAATTAAAATGGATTACATTTAGATTTTTTGGGCCACTGGCCTACACACAATACCATATAATGTGAAAAGCTGAAATATCTTGAGTCAACCCCTTTGTTATGGCATGCCTAAATATATTCAGAAGTAAACATTTGGTTAACAAGTCACGTAATAAGTTGTATGGACTCACTCTGTGCAATACTAGTGTTTAACATGATTTTTGAATTACCTCATCGCTGTACCCCACATATACAATTATCTGTAAGGTCCCTCAGCCGAGCAGTGCATTTTAAAGACAGATTCAACCACAAAGACCAGGGAGGTTTTCCAATGTTTTCCAAATGATAGATGGGTAAAAAAAATTAAAAAAGCAGAAATTGAATATTCCTTTGAGCATGGTGAAGGTATTAATTACACTTTGGATGGTGTATCAATACACCCAGTCACTACGAAGATACAGGCGTCCTTCCTAACTCAGTTGCCGGAGAGGAAGGAAACCCCTCAGGGAGTTTAATGGCTTTCTTTAGGAAAAAGCTGAGGATGTACTGTATGAACAACATTACAACACATGTGACAAAGAGTTATGTTTGGGAGTAATGTTTGCTACATTTGTAATAACATCTGCTAACCATGTGTATATGACCGATATTATTATTATTATTTATTTTTTAAATCAAACGCATAACTGACTACCAATCTCAAGCATAGTGGTGGCTGCATCATGTTATGGATATGCTTGTAATCGTTAAGGACTGGGGAGTTTTCAGTATTAAAAAAATAAACGGAATAGAGCTAAGCACAGGCAAAATCCTAGAGGAAAACCTGTTTGTCTGCTTTCCACCAGACAGTGGTAGATGAATTCCCCTTTCAGCAGGACGATAACCCAAAACACAAGGCCAAATCTACACTAGAGTTGCTTTACAAGAAGACCGTGATTGTTCCTGAGTGGCCGAGTTCGTTTTAACTTAAATCTGCTTGAAAATCTATGGTAACGCTTGAAAATGGTTGTCTAGCAATGATCAACAACCAATTTGACAGAGCATAAAGAATTTTGAAAAGAATAATGGGCAAATATTGTATCATCAGGTGATCTTAGAGACTTACCCAGAAAGACTCACAGCTGTAATCGCTGCAAAATGGGATTCTGACAGGTAATGATTCAGGTATGAATACTTATGCAATGAGATAATTCTGTATTTCTTTTTTAATACATTTGCCCCAAAAATTGTACCTGTTTTGACATTGTCATGGGATATTGTGTGTAGATAGGTGAGAAAAAATAAATACAGAAATTGAATACATTTTGAATTCAGGCTGTGACAACAAAATGCAGAATAACTCAAGGGTATACAGTGCCTATTCAGACCCTTGACTTTTCCCCAAAAAAATGACATTACAGCCTCATTCTAATATTGATTAAATTGTTTTTTTAACTCTTCAATCTACATCATTATGACAAAGCAAAAACAGGTTTTTAGACATTTTTGCAAATGTATTAAAATGTTTTAACAGAAATATCACATTAACATACTTTAAGTATTCAGACCCTTTACTCTGTACTTTTTTGAAGCACCTTTGGCAGAAATTACACCCTTGAGTCTTCTTCAGTATGACGCTAAATGCTAGGCACACCTGTATATGAGGAATTCCTCCCATTCTTCTCTGCAGATCCTCTCAAGCTTTGTTAGGTTGGATGGGGAGCGTCGCTGCACAGCTATTTACAGAGATATTAGATCGGGTTCAAGTCCGGGCTCTGGCTGGGCCACTCAAGGACATTCAATGACTTGTCCCGAAGCCACTCCTGCATTGTTTTGACTGTGTGCTTAGGGTGGTTGTCCTATTGGAAGGTGAACCTTCGCCTCAGTCTGAGGTCTTTAGCGCACTGGAGCAGGTTTTCATCAGGGAGCTCTCTGTACTTTGCTCCGTTCATCTTTGCGTCGATCCTGACAAGTCTCCCAGTCCCTGCCGAGGAAAAACACCTCCACAGCATGATGCTGTCAGCACCTTGCTTCACAGCATCATGGGATGGTGCCAGGTTTCCTCCGGACGTGATATTTGGCCTTCAATCTTGGTTTCTTCAGGCCAGAGAATGTTGTTTCTCCTGGTCTGAGAGTCATTGGGTGCCTTTTGGAAAACACCAAGCAGGCTGTCATGTGCCTTTTACTGTGGAGTGGCCTCCGTCTGGCCACTCTACCATAAAGGCCTGATTGGTGGAGTGCTGCAGAGATGGTTGTCCTTCTGGAAGGTTTTCCTATCTCCACAGAGGAGCTCTAGAGCTCTGTCAGATTGACCATCGGGTTTTTGGTCACCTCCCTGACCAAGGCCCTTCTTCCCCGATTGCTCAGTTTGGCCGGACGACCAGCTCTAGGAAGCGTCTTTGTGGTTCAAAAGTTATTTAATTTAAGACTGATGGAGGCAACTGTGTTCTTGGGGGCCTTCAATGCTGCAGAAATGTGTTCGTACCCTTCCCCAGATCTCTGCCTTGACACAATCCTGTCTTGGAGCTCTACGCAAATGAACCCTGGCTGAATCGAATCCTGGACCTGTGTGAGTAGCAGGTATACATTTCAGGACCAGAGTACTAGGTATTGTGATGCAGCAGCGAGAGTCGCATGGAACCTTTTGCCCGTTGTAAACAAGCTAGCTTGCTAACGTCATGTAGAATGTGCGTATCGCAAATTGCATCCTGGAACAGTTATTTTCAGGTGTTGTGAAAGGAAAAGATTTTGTAAAATTCTCACAAACGCTCCAAGAAACTGAACTAGGGAACTGAATATCATCACACCTTTAGTGTAAAGTCATTGGCTGACGTGAAGGCTAGATCTTCAAGTTCTTGTGAAAAACTAGCAAATCTGACTCTTCTGAAGGGGCGTCAAGCACCTATTATTTTCGAGAGGGTACAAAATACGTGAGGATGGACAGGGGAGAGAGGCTGGGTCTGGATCAGGGCTGGCCGCCCTAGAACATTTTTATTTTTTAAATCACCTGAAACAGATTTTTATTGCAATATAGATCCATTATCATCTAAGCATTCCTCTTTACATGTTCCATTGTCATTTTAATTAATGATGCACATTGATTCTTTAAGAACTTTCATGCCTTAGGAGTGTAGTAGAACTGCCACATGTAAGGGATAAACGCTGATGTTCCGTACAACCCAATCGCACCAGTTGGTATCTGTTTTTAAGTACCTTGGCATCAGACTTGATTCCAACCTCTCTTTTAAAAAGCAGGTGAAAAAAGGTACCTAGAATAATCAAATTCAACCTAGTGTGACGACCCACTCTGACAAATTCTCTCTCTTTGCTCTTGTTTTCCTTAATAGGATGTTGTTGGGCGGAGCAGGGAGGGTTGTCAGCAAAATGGGACACACCTGGGCCCGGAGGGGTCCCGGAATAAATACACCTTTCCCCCATCCATGGAGGAGACTCTCTCCATGCAGACACACTGTTGGATTTTGGTTGTGGCATTTTTGTGACCGTTTTGTTTGTTTGTTTGCTTTGGCACCATTCAACACCCCTCATTATCACACCTATGCACGCAACTACTCACTTACACTACTGATTACTGACACCATTGTTAATTGTATACAGGTTACTTCAGTTAATAAATATCTTTTTGCTATTCCTTGATCTCTACGTTGTCTCTTTTTTGTTACGGTCTTCGAGCCGGTTCGTGACACGAGCTCATTTCCGATACATTCTGAACTGTTTGACAACAGAGGCAGAAAAACTGTTCTTCAATGCTATTATACTCACCCACAACATACTGCTTGACTAGTTGGTCCCAAGCTTGCTGTATAACATTAAAACCCATTCAGTCTGTCTACAAACAGGCTCAATAGCCATCATCACTGTTACATCCTCAAAAATGAGCTCCTGTGTTGGGAAACTCTTGTGCAATAGACCGACGCATATCTTGTATTTAAGATCCTAAATGGCCTAGCTTCCCCTCCACTTAGTACTTTTGTCAAACAGAAAACACATATCCAAGCCATGAGAGGTGACTCTGCCTTAAGGAAAAACACCTTTAGTCAGTCAATCTGCTTTCTCTGTGAGAGCTTCCCATGTCTGGAACACACTGCCATCAGACACACACAACTGCACCACCTATCACACCTTCACAAAAAACATATAGACATTGCAAAAGGACAATCAGACTTGTGAAAATAATCCATAGATGTGTATTGCCACTTTCCATGTTATCCATTGTCTGCAGTTTGTGAGGTGTGGAGACACTGTTTGTTGCTTTTATGTATTTTTGTTGTTGTTGCTTTTTGTGCTATTGCTCTATCTGTGTGCTACATGTTGCTTCTCCTATGTTGCTCTGCATGTGCTGACTGATCATTGTTTGCCTGTATTGTTATTTTAATTGTTTTTAATTACCTGCCCAGGGACTGCGGTTAAAAATTAGCCGGGTGGCTAAAACCGGCACTTTTACTGCAACGTTGATTAATGTGCACTGTCCCTGTAAAAATTAAATAACCTCAAACTCATTCGATTAGTTTGATATTTATGGACTCATTCATTCTTTATGTTCAGTTGCCATGCTCGCTGGCATCGTTCTTATCCCTTGCTTGCTAGCTAGCCAGATAGCTACAGCTAACACAGTCACGACCTCTGCAGCCAAAATAACAGCAAAGTAGCAATTTTCTATTGACATTCATTTGAATACATCCATAACAATGACCTGATTATGTACAATTTTGCCTGGCATAGCTATAATAGCTTGTCTTCTCATCAGGACACTCAACAACACTGACTGTTAATTACGAGGAGATCGCATTGTATATCAAACACTAGGTTAGAAGCTAACTAAATAGTTTGTTGCTAGCAAACCTGCCAATATGACAAGCAAATTCTAAAATATCAGTTGCTGAAAACAGCTGGTCAAACTGGAAATATGTGGGAGGATTTGACAGCTTTAGCGGCTGAAGGGACAAGATAAATCCATGTTCATCACTCACCACTTTAGGTCATCAGATGCTCCAAAAAGATATGTCTCTGCAAAAATCAATTCAAGCTAGCTAGCTATATTTCTTCCTCATTGGACCTGCGTTTATAATGTATCCAATTTCAGATTGTGTAGCTGTTGGTTTAGCTTTCTGTAAATTTGTAGCAAGTACGGTCTGCATGTGTCGGCGCATATTGCATCATTATTGCAACGTGTCCCAATATATTTTCCAACTGTCTGTTTTTAATGTCCATTCTAGAATGCCCATCTAGCCAATCAGAAACGAGTATTCAACAATGCTGTGGTATAAAGTATCATAACAAGTATTAAAGCAATTTTAGTCGCTCCTAAAGTCTAGCAACCTTGCCAGCAGGCATGCCAGCTATGATAGTTAGACAAGGTACTCTAACTTGATTGATAGCCTTAAATGGCTTTGTAGCTAGTTATGAGTTGAGAGATGGATAGCTAAAGCCAGCTTCATAAATTGCTAGGTGGCAATTATTACAGAGAAACAAGAAAAAAAAATTGTTTTATTTATTCATCAAAAAGGACTCAAATCGGCTACATAGCTTGATCAAATTAATTCACAAACATACCTCATGTGAGTCCTGTCCATCACTGGAAGCTCAAATCAAATAAAATGCTGTGTGCGTCACTCGACACTCTCGTTCTCCACTGACGATACTATTTGCATGTCCTGCCTTGCATATCTTTGCTCTGTGGTGCACCTTTGAAGGAACAACTTACTAGGGACATAGGAGCCTGGTCCAGTCAGTGTGCTTACTCCGCAAAATACCGCTGGCAGATCTTTTTATAAATAATAATGATAAAACATGGGCTTAAAAAAAGTTTAGTGATTCATTTAACCTAAAAATCTAAAGAAGAAAGTGGCCCATATTGGCATTGGTTCTAAGGCACAGGTGTCAAAGTCATTCCACAGAGGACCGAGTGGCAGCGGGTTTTCACTCCTCCTTCGTACTTGATTGATGAATTAAGATCACTAATTGGTAATGAACTCCCCTCACCTCTTGTCTAAATTCAAAGGAAAAAAACTAAAACCTGGTTAAACAATGGACAGAACACGTTGGGTTATTTTTGACCCAGCCAGTTGGGTTGCGTGAATAACACAACAAATTGGGTTGTTGGGATTACCCAAACATGGGCTAATTTAACCATCAGTTGGGTATTTTTTTATCTAATGCTGGGTTGATTTAGCACCTGGGTCTTTTTTAATATAATCCTTAGGTTATTTTCGAGACATCTGGCTTCTTAGGGGCATGTCTTTCAGCTAGATCTTCTTGGCCACCCGTGAGCACAAATGCCATTGTTGTTCATGATGTTAAGTTTGTATACTGCAAATGCAACTTAAATAGCATTATGATTATTTATTATAATAAGGTATACCACCTTACTGCACCCCAACAATGAGATTTACATTGGCTTTTATGGAACTAATAAACTTCTGTAAGTGTTATTGAAGATACAAAAATGTAAATGTTCAACCTTAACATGTGATAACAACAGAACAGATGAACAGGAATGGCATTTACTCTCATGGGTAGCTAAAAACAACTGTCTGAAAAGCCGTGCCCCTACTAAACTATGCCTCCAGTGTTCTGATCTCAATAACCCAGCACCAATAACCCAGCAGTTTTTAAAGAAACAACCCAACTAAGTGACCCAACTCCTGCAACCCAGCAATTGGGTAAACCGAAACAAGCTAAAAAAGAATTGTGCACTTCCCTGAGAAGAGGGAAAAAGAAGCACACAGTGCTTTGTCATTGTTCCATAGTCATTACTGCAGTGTCTGTGGAGACTGACAGTCGAAAGGCCACTGCATTCTGTCTGCAGTAGAGGTACAAATAAAAAAAATACAAAAACATACAAATGTTTCTCAGATGCAGAACAATGATAGGAAGCTACATTCAATCGCAGCCCGTTGAAATGTCAAGCTAGTCTTTAGAGCATGAAAAGGGAGAGGTAGGCACGAGATGGGAGGAGGTGCTAGGAGGGGTTGGGACCAGGGGCTAGAGTGAGGTTGGAAACTTTGATTCCTCTGCCTTGGCTACTGAGTGAGCCAAAATGAGACATTTGATAAGTGGGAGTTTCTAGAAAGAATAATAACAGCAAGACATCAAAAGAGCCTACTTAGAACCTACTTATTGAAATGACAGAAGGATAAGCATCCTCACACTTGAGAAAAGAGGAGTTCTCTCTCCTACTGTGTGTGTTGAGATACAGTTGAAGTCGAATGTTGACATACACATAGGTTGGAGTCATTAAAACTCATTTTTCAACCACTCCACAAATTTCTTGTTAACAAACTATCGTTTTGGCAAGTCGGTTAGGACATCTACTTTGTGCATGACACAAGTAATCTTTCCAACAATTGTTTACAGACAGATTATTTCACTTTATCACAATTCCGGTGGGTCAGAAGTTTGCATACACAAAGTTGAATGTGCCTTTAAACAGCTTGGGAAATTCCAGAAAGGTATGTCATGGCTTTAGAAGCTTCTGATAGGCTAAATGACAGGCGACAGGCGGCAGTTAGCCTAGTAGTTAGAATGTTGGACTAGTAACTTCACAAAATAGATGGCATCATGAGGTAGGAAAATTATGTGGATATATTGAAGCAACATCTCAAGACATCAGTAAGGAAGTTAAAACTTGGTCGCAAATGGGTCTTCCAAATGGACAATGACCCCAAGCATACTTACAAAGTTGTGGCAAAATGGCTTAAGGACAACGAAGTCAAGGTATTGGAGGGGCCATCACAAAGCCCTGACCTCAATCCCATAGAAGATTTGTGGGCAGAACTGAAAAAGCGTGTGCGAGCAAGGAGGCCTACAAACCTGACTCAGTTACACCAGCTCTGTCAGGAGGAATGGGCCGAAATTCACCCAACTTAATGTGGGAAGCTTGTGGAAGGCTACCTGAAACGTTTGACCCAAGTTAAACAATTTAAAGGCAATGCTACCAAATACTAATTGAGTGCATGTAAACTTCTGACCCACTGGGAATGTGATGAAAGAAATAAAAGCTGAAATAAATAATTCTCTACTATTATTCTGACATTTCACATTCTTAAAATAAAGTGCCAATCCTAACTGACCTAAAACAGGGAGTATTTATTAGGAATAAATGTCAGGAATTGTGAAAAACTGAGTTTAAATGTTTTTGGCTAAGGTGTATGTAAACTTTCGACTTCAACTGTATATAGATAGTCCAGAGTGGAAGTCCACCGATATTCCTAGATAAGATTGTTGATGATTGTCGGCCCGCCAGAGATATGGCCGCCACACTATGAGTAATTACATTGCCACAATGCTTTGCTTGGGAGGCTGTTGTCGTTTGACCTTTTTGTCGTTTGTACTTGATCCCGGATGCTTAAAACATGACATTGTTTAAAAGGAGTGACACATTAGACCCTGTATGAAAGCTCTACGGTTAAAACTCAGACATTTCAACGGAGACCCCGAAAACCGAATACAAATTCAACAAACAGACAAAACGTTTTTTTTGTGTGTGTTTTGGTTGTAAATACTTATCTGATGAGAAGAAGATAAATATTGTTTTTAGAAATTGCCCCCCAGTGTGCTATCCCCATCGCCCAGGTGGTTGGTTGTACGAGGCCATGTTAAACATACTGACGTGTGCTGCTGCTGATGCAACAGGATGAAGTTGCGTGTAATCCAGAAGCAACCCACTTGTGTGGCACAGCATCTCCATCCAGATTGGTCTAGTTGTTAGTGTAGTTAGTGTCGTTTCCCTAGATGGTGTCTTCAAATAAGTCTAGCAAACACATGCAGTTGCTGTTTTGATTTATCTCCCCTTAGGTGATAGATGTTTCTCACATATACAGTACAATGGGGTATTTTGTAATAAACGTAAATCAACAGCCCCCATAAGTGTTTTTTTTGCCAAACATTTATTAAATACGTTTCACTAGGATGATGTATTTCAAGGGGCTGCCCCCCTTCAAGGGTTTTTCTGTGCTCTCCAGAGAGCAGCATTTTTGTCTCTCCATTTAATCGATTTGAAACTAATCTCTGTAATACCTAGAAAGATATTTCCTCTATGTGTTCAAGAGGCCCTCACTTGACATTTTGTTATTTGGAAGGAATCCGAAAACAAGGTTTTTACGTTAGGTTTTTAGTCTCTTCCTCGCCTCCTCTCCGTTTAGATATATGTCTTCAACCTCGGGTAAATATTTCACATCATGTAAATAATCTCACTTTATGAAATAATCATAGAAAAACACACCACAATCTGATGAAATTATTGCTTTACATAGTGCGTGCTTGTGTTTGTGCATGCATGTCTGGATGTCCTATTTGCATGTGTGTACATACAGTACATACGAGCCTGTGGATGTGGGTGTGTGCACCAAGTAAGTGGCTGACCTGCAAAGTTAAGCATCCGGATGTGTTTGAGCAGCAGAGTGCCGTTGATGGGATCCATCCTAGAGCAAAGGCCCACCTTCCCTGGACAGAGCTCCCTGTGCATGTTGTGCAGCGCGTGGGCCATGGAATAGACTGCATCGATCACAAACTGCACCTTCCCCTCTTGTTCGTAGTTGGAGTTCTTCCCTATCCGCTCCTGATCTGTAGAGCAGAGAGAGAACCAAGTTAGGTATCTGAGAAATGCAATACGTTATAGCATTGGTTACCAACCCCAGTATCATATTTTGCTTCATAGAAAAGTGGATCCAAATCATATAAAGAGTTTTTAAATGTGTTCTGTCCATTATTTAACCAGGTTTTTGTTCAAAAAAATAAAATGAGAAATAATACAGCAATGCAGTATCAGGTAGACAGACCTACATGTCTTTGACCATTGTCAAATTACATTTTATGGGTGTATTGAATTTCTATCGTGTTGATCCTAACAGTGGGTGATTATTACACGCAGGTAGTGATTAGCCTCCATGCTGTGATGGTTTTTGGAGTTACAAATCTAGAAAGGAAATAGCATCCTTTTGCTGGTACTCAATTTCTACATTGATAGCCTTGTCAAGCAAGTGTTAATTCAAGGCCACACTAGTGTGACTGCTACGAGGCAATCATTGCACCCATATTCAATTTGGTCTTTAAAATATGTATTTGCAATGCTCATCAATCTGGCACTAAATAATTGCAGATTGTTATTCCATCAGCTGCGGTACCATATCAAAAATAAGAGTCCACTTTAAAAACTTCTTCAGGATCCGTGTCCCGTCCTTGGGACGGTTGAGCTAACGTAGGCTAATGTTTAACCTTTTGTCAATCTAGGGGGTGCTGTTTCCACTTTGGAAAATATCGTCTCCAAATTAAACTGCCTCATACTCAATTCTTGCTCGTACAATATGCATATTATTATTACTATTGGATAGAAAACACTCTCTAGTTTCTAAAACCGTTTGAATTATTTCTCTGAGTGAAACAGAACTCGTTTGGCAGCGAAATTCCTGACGGGTACTGCAAAATCTGAAAATGTTGACTCTGTTCTAGGAAAACTCTGTATGTATCCTATGGGTCGACATGAACTGCACGCGCCTTCCCCTGGATGTCAGTAACCAATGAGAATTGGAATGGAGTTTCTAGGCAGATCTGAGACCATATAAAAGCCCATGGCATGGGGGGGGGTGCACTCTTTTCAACGTTCGTCATGACGCAAAGGAGGACCTCAGGATGGCATTCTCAAAAGCTCTCGTTATAGGCCTTAGATATATCCGTCTCTGATTTTATTCAATATAGGTGTTAGAAACATCATAACGAAGTTATTTTAAACCGAGTTATATCAGTTTATGGGATTATATTGCGATTTTCGGAATTTCCTTTGTGTTGCGTTTTGAAGATTTGGGCATGTCGTGGCCCCATAGCTAATGTTTGCTGCTAATTACACGGTTGAAGACGACGTTCTTCAGCAGAGCAACAATTATTATGGACAAAGGACAACTTGCCCAAGATTCTGATGGAAGCTCGTCCAAAAGTAAGAGCTATTTATGATGTTAATTCGTATTTCTGTGGAAAAATGTAAAAGGATTTGTCCGCCATTAATTTCGGCACTGGTCTGGCTGTAACGCACACTGTATGTCTAGTAACGTTAATTTTAAAAATCTAACACAGCGGTTGCATTAATAACTAATGCATCTTTCATTTGCTGTCCAACCTGTATTTTTTAGTCAAGTTTACGATTAGTTATCGATTAGATTAGGTGCCTCTCCAAGATGGCGCCGGCCAGAATGCCTGAAATGTTGCTACTGATCACATTGTATAACCACGATTTGTGCTGCTAAATATGCACATTTTCGAACAAAACCTATATGCATTGTGTAATATGATGTTACAGGACTGTCATCTGATGAAGTTTATCAAGGTTAGTCAAAAATAATATATCTTTTGCTGGATTGTTACGATCGCTAACCTTTGCTGCTGGTAAATTGCTTGTGTTTCTGGCTATTGTGGTAAGCTAATATAATGCTATATTGTGTTTTCGCTGTAAAACACTTAAGAAATCTGAAATATTGGCTGGATTCACAAGATGTTGGGCTTTCATTTGCTGTACGCTGTGTATTTTTCAGAAATGATTTATGATGAGTAATTAGGTATTTGACGTTGGTCTCTGTAATTATTCTGGCTGCATCGACGCTATTTCAGATTGCAGCTGCAATGTAGAACTGTGATTTATACCTGAAATATGCAAATTTTTCTAACAAAACATATGCTATACAATAAATATGTTATCAGACTGTCATCTGATGAAGTTATTTCTTGGTTAGTGACTATTTATATCTTTATTTGGTCGAAATTGTGATAGCTACCTATACAGGAAAAAAATGGTGGAGAAAAAAAAGTTGGGTCTTTTGCTATCGTGGTTAGCTAATAGATTTACATATTGTGTCTTCCCTGTAAAACATTTTAAAAATCTGAAATGATGGCTGGATTCACAAGATGTGTATCTTTCATCTGGTGTCTTGGACTTGTGATTTAATGATATTTAGATGCTAGTATTTACTTGTGACGCTATGCTAGGCTATGCTAGTCAGCTTTTTTACTGATGGGGGTGCTCCCGGATGGTGTGCAATTAGAAGTTAAATGATGTAAGACACTTGTATCGTCATGAATGTTTAATATTACGAATGTAGTATTTTTGAATTTCGCGCTCTGCAATTTATCGGATGTTGTCAAATCGATCCCGTTAACGGGATTCTAGCCATAGGGGATCCCTAAGAGGTTTTTAAGAACAAATTCTAAGGCACTGATATGCATTGCCTTAGACCGCTGCGCCACTCGGGAGCCTGATACTTAAGACTGTCATTGGTTTTGTGAGCTGTATGACCTATGGTTACTCAGGTATGAAGAGGGCTGATGAGAAGGATAGACAGACAGACAGAAAGACAGACAGACAGGTGGTAATGTTTGGAAGTTATTCTATGCCTATGGCTGTTTCCCAAATGGCACCCTATTCCCTATTTAATCACCATCAACTGGACACTGTATACTCTCACAATGCCAGGTCCACAGTCACACTACCAGTTCCTTGTCAATCTGAAATGTTAGGAACTCAGTGTGTAAAGTAAGTCAGCAAAGTACAGTACGCAACTAAGCCAGTTCTGTTTGACCCACTTAAAAAGAGTAAGACCTTTTAATGGAAGTCGTGGCAGAGGGCCAGAAGGCATCGAGCAAAATGCATTACTCTCCATTAGTTTAGCGTATAGGCCTTCATGCACTGACTGCCTCTCACAATTAGCTAGAAGATAAATGTTTAGTTAGACCACTGCAGAGGAGCCAATCAATTCCAATATGAGGAGTGTAAGGTCTTCTTCTCAGAGAAATCACATTAGTAAACTAAAACAATTTTTACTAAAACGTTCTGTTTGTCAATGTCCAGTGACGTTTATGTTGGTTGATGTCATATATGTGAATCATAAATAAGTTGTCAAATATACAACATATAAGTCTTATTTCTCATAAGCGAAGTATAAGTAATATGCTGTATAAGAAACAAGTAATGCTTTGCATAAGCGACATATAATGTACTTAAATGCTGCATAAGGGACGTTTGTTCTACAGCGCCTTGCAAAAGTATTCACCGGCGTTGGCGTTTTTCCTATTTTGTTGCATTAGAACATGTCATTTAAATATATTTTTATTTGGATATCATGTAATGGACATACACAAAATAGTCCAAATTGGGGAAGTCAAATGAAAGAAATTACTTGTTTAAAAAATATATTATTTTTTTTACGGAAAAGTGGTGCGTGCATATGTATTCACCCCCTTTGCTATGAAGCCCCTAAATAAGATCTGGTGCAACCAATTACCTTCAGAAGTCGCATAATTAGTTAAATAAAGTCCAACTGTGTGCAATCTAAGTGTCACATGATCTCAGTATATATACACCAGTTCTGAAAGGCCCCATAGTCTGCAACACCACTAAGCAAGGGGCACCACCAAGCAAGCAGCACCATGAAGACCAAGGAGCTCTCCAAACAGATCAGGGACAAAGTTGTAAAGAAGTACAGATCAAGGTTGGGTTATAAAAAAATATCAGAAACTTTGAACATCCCACGGAGCACCATTAAATCCATTATTAAAATGTTTTAAGAATATGGCACCACAACAAACCTGCCAAGAGAGGGTCGCACACAAACTCATGGACCAGGCAAGGAGGGCATTAATCAGAGAGGCAACAAAGAGACCAAAGATAACCCTGAAGGAGTTGCAAAGCTCCAGAGCAGAGATTAGAGTATATGTCCATAGGACCACTTTAAGCTGTACACTCCAGAGCTGGGATTTATAGAAGAGTGGCCAGAAAAATACATTGTTTAAAGAAAAAAATAAGCAAACACATTTGGTGTTCGCCAAAAGGCATGTGGGTCGACTCCCCAAACATATGGAAGAAGGTACTCTGGTCAGATTAGACTAAAATTGAGCTTTTTGGCCATCAAGGAAAACGCTATGTCTGGCGCAAACCCAACACCTCATCACCCCAACAACACCTCGCTTCACCCCAAGAACACCATCCCAACAGTGAAGCATGGTGGGGGAAGCATCATACTGCAGAGATGTTTTTCATCGGCAGGGATGGTCAGAATTGAAGGAATTGAAGGAATGATGGATGGCGCTAAATACAGGGAAATTCTTGAGGGAAACCTGTTTCAGTCTTCCAGAGATTTGAGACTGGGACGGAGGTTCACCTTCCAGCAGGACAATGACCCTAAGCATACTAATAAAAGCAACACGAGTGGTTTAAGGGGAAACATTTAAATGTCTTAGAATGGCCTTGTCAATGCCCAGACCTCAATCCAATTGAGAATCTGTAGTGTGACTTAAAGATTGCTGTACACCAGCGGAACTCATCCAACTTGAAGGAGCTGGAGCAACTTTACCTTGAAGAATGGGCAAAAATCCCAGTGGATAGATGTGCCAAGCTTATAGAGACACACCCCAAGATACTTGCAGCTGTAATTGCTGAAAAAGGTGGCTCTACAAAGTTTTGACTTTTGGGGGGGTGAATAGTTATGCACGCTCAAGTTCAGTTTTGTCTTATTTCTTGTTTGTTTCACAATAAAAACATATTTTGCATCTTCAAAGTGGTACGCATGTGTAAATCAAATGATACAAACCAAGAAATCAATTTTAATTCCAGGTTGTAAGTCAACAAAATTGGAAAAATGCCAAGGGGGTGAATACTTTCGCACGCCACTGTATGTTGAAATACTGTAGCTACTCTGATTGCCACCCCATTCTGACTGCACTACATTCACAACCAGCTCTAGAACGGTATAATCACCTTCAGCAAGGGAAACAATTACTTTTTGGAAGTATACAGACAAGCAGTGAATGAGGACAGCCAGTCTAGCAAGGGGAGTAATCAACTATTGGACTTCTAATACGTGTTTTAATAATCATGGAGCAGTTACATTTTTTCACATTATTTGCTGTCAGGAATTAGGGGGCCTGGGTTGAGAGAAGACATGCCATTCCAAACTCCTCCTGGTCTTCTACCGAGCCGTTGGTCTGAAAGCAGTTTTGCTCACAACTCTACGGTATGTGACGGAGAGATAAAGAATGCATGAGTGTTCAATTTAAATTAACAATAGAGTAATTATCAGGGATGTACTAATGAGCTAGCTGAATATATTCATGCACCTGCCAAATGGAATTGAATTAAGTGTTGTGAGTTTAAAAGTGCATGGCTGGGGGGGGGTCCACAGTGTTGTAAGTTGGGGAGGAGAATGTGTTGAATGTACTGTACTTGGGTTCCTAGAAGGCCAGCATCCCGGAGTCGCCTCTTCACTGTTGACGTTGAGACTAGTGTTTTGCGGGTATTATTTCATGGAGATGCCAGTTGAGGACTTGTGAGGCGTCTGTTTCTCAAACTACACACTCTAATGCACTTCTTGCTCAGTTGTGCTCCGGGGCTTCCCACTCCTCTTTCTATTCTGGTTAGAGCCAGTTTGCGCTGTTCTGTGAAGGGAGTAGTACACAGCGTTGTACCAGATCTTCAGTTTCTTGGAAATTTCTCGCATGGAATAGCCTTCATTGCTCAGAACAAGAATAGACTGACGCGTTTCATAAGAAAGTTCTTTGTTTCTCACCATTTTGAGCCTGTAAATCGAACCCACACATGCTGATGCTCCAGATACTCAACTAGTCTAAAGGCCAGTTTTATCGCTTATTTAATCAGAACAACAGTTTTCAGCTGTGCTAACATAATTGCAAAATGTTTTTTTAATGATCAATTAGCCTTTTAAACTGCTAAACTTGGATTAGCTAACACAACGTGCCATTGGAACACAGGAGTGATGGCTGCTGATAATGGGCCTCTGTACACCTATGTAGATATTCCATAAATAAAACTGCTGTTTCCAGCTACAATAGTCATTTACAACATTAACAATGTCTACACTGTATTTCTGATCAATTTTGTGTTATTTTAAAAATGGACAGAAAATGTGCTTTTCTTTCAAAAACAAGGACATTTCTAAGTGACCCCAAACTTTGAACGGTAGTGTATCTCTGCTACAGCCAAAACTAAAGGCAATTTAACATCTCTGATTAGCCCATGCAACTTTGAAATGCATGAATTAAAAAGACAGGTTACGACTGTGGTAATTGAGTGCCACAGGCACCCATATTGGACAGACAAAATTTGTCACGGTTTGGCTGACACGGTTGGGCTGTAGGGCAGCCCGGGAGCGAGAGAGGGAGTGATATATCTCTCTGAGGCTGAGGCATGGCGGCCCACACACACAAGCTTGGTATTGCCTCTCTCTTTCCCAGCAAGGCCTCTCTCATCTCATTGGGAGTCAGAGCACGCCCACGCACACCCGAGGCTGGCTCTCTGGCTTCAGAGAAATCCATTCAGATTAGGGGTAGCAGCACAGCGAGGGTGTCTCCCTTTACCAGGGTGCCACAGAAGGGAGTTTGTAACAGAGTGGGTTGGCTCTAACGCTGTTAAATTCTGCATGTTTGGGTTTGGCCACAGACCATGTTTCCCTTCATCGTCCAGAGAACTTGGACTTCACCCATAGCCAGTCTTCATCCATTACTTCACATGAGAACATCTCCTTATGTGTGCCTTAGGGAATATATAGCATGTTTTGGCTGATGCCCATCCTGGAACATTCCCAGACTTTTCCAACTCAAAACTCGCCAAGCTGAAACAAATGGATGAAACAGGATGATCAAAACATTTTAACAAACTGTCCATTAGACACACATGAGATCATTCTTGCCCTTCTATGATAGTCACAGTTTGGTACATTAAATCCATAACTCTTTTCATTATGGAAATATGACATGAACATGGAGAAAAGATTCAGCCATTGTATCTGTGTTGCTCTGCTGCATGCTGTTCTCCCCTGTATAAACTAGCTGGAAGCATCAAACCCCAGGAGAGGGAGCTGGGCCCCCATTCTACCTTCCTGCTCATCTCCACCTTAATCAATATCAGCTGTGTGTCTCAGTCATTCACAGATACAAGACGAGTCTCGCTCTGTCTCCAACTCACTTGCACACTCGCTCTCTCTTTGATCACTGTGAACACACAGAGCCCTCTCAGGACATTGATTATTCCTCACCCATACCTCATGTGGTCTGCTTGAAGGGAGGTACAAAGCCTTCGCCAGCACCACTAGGGGCCCCTGGAGAATTGCATGTGGCCCTGAAACATGCTCCCTGAGTGGCATCCTTCCCTTAGACAAAAGGGAGAGTGGATTGCAAAGCCAAAGAACTGTCTGCTACGTCAACAAACTTCCACACAGCCTTAGAAAAACAACACTGCACCATATTTTCAGCAAACAGAGCTGCGACCTTGTATTCAACTCACACTGTCAGTCAAATGAATACTGCACAGCCTCTTCACATGTCAAAGCCCTTCATCAGAGCTTCATCTTTGTCTGAACAGCATTCTCCTTTGCACATTTAGCCATTTTAGCATCCCCCTCCCCAAGCAATAGGTACAAAGATCATTCTATCGTTTACATTCTAGTCATTAGCAGACGCTTTTAACTAGGTGAGACAACCACATATCACAGTCGTAGTAAGTAAATGTTTTCTCCAATAAAGAAGTTATCAGCAAAGTTAGTGGTAGTAGGAAAACACAAGTGCAATTTATTTATTTATTTTTTTGTGGGGGGGCGTAAGGTTTAATTAAGAAGTTTTCGGGAAGATGGGCAGGGGGAATCTGGTTCCATCACTGGGGTGCCAGGACAGAGAAGAGCTTTGACTAGGCTGAGCAGGAACTGGCCTTCAGTAGGGGTGGGACGGCCAAGTGTCCGGATGCGGCAGAACGGAGTGCTTGGGTTGGGATATATGGCTCTAGCATATATATATATATTTACCTTAATTTAACTAGGCAAATCAGTTAAGAAAAACATCTTATTTACGATGATGGCCTAGGAACAGTGGGTTAACTGCCTTGTTCAGGGGCAGGACGACAGATTTTTACCTTGTCAGCTTGGGGATTCAACCTAGCAACCTTTCAGTGACTGGCCAGACGCTCTAACCCCTAGGCTACGCTGCCGCCCCAAGCATAGCCTAAACGTAGGGAGGGGCAGTTCGCCTTGCTGGCTCGTAGGCAAGCACCATGGTCTTGTAGTGGATGCGAGCTTAATCTGGAAGCCAGTGGAGTGTGCGGAGGATCAGGATGACATGGGAGAACTTGGGAAGGTTGAACACCAGGTTGGATGAAGCATTCTGGATAAGTTGCAGGGGTTTGACAGCACAAGCGCAGAACCCAGCCAACAGAGAGTTGAAGTACTGTAGTCCAGATGGGAGATGACAAATGCCTGGATTAGGACCTGCACCGATTCCTGTGTGAGGAGAGGTTGTACTCTACAGGTGTTGTAGAGCATGAACCTGCAGGAGCGAGTCACTGCCTTGATGTTTGCAGAGAATGACAGGATGTTGTCCAGGGTCACGCAAAGTTTATTTGCACTCTGGGAGGAGGACACAGTTGAGTTGTTGACCGGGATGGAGAGGTCTTGGAGCAGGCAGCCCTTTCCTGAGAGGAAGAGCAGCTACGTCTTGTCAAAGTGGAGCTTAAGGTGGTGGGCCGACAACCGAGATGAGATGTCTGCCAGGCACGCAGAGATGTGTGTTGCCACCTGGGTGTTAGAAGGGAAAAATGTAAAAAGTAGCTGAGTGTAATCCGCATAGCAATGATAAGAGAGTCAAGAGGAGACGGCCTAGAACCGAGTCCTGGGGGCAGTGGCGACCCATCAATCAGGGCAGGTGGGACTCTTGAGCACCACATTTCTAGCAACAAAAAAATTAATATATAAATTAACAAATGTGGGCTTGCCTGTTTTGTTATTTTTTTGAATTAATACGTGTCACATATTAGTTTGCAAACACTGTAAAAACATATATACATTTGAAGTCAGAAGTCTACATTAGGTTGGAGTCATTAAAACTCGTTTTTTAACCACTCCACAAATTTCTTGTTAACAAACTACAGTTTTGGCAAGTCGGTTAGGACATCTACTTTGTGCATGACACAAGTCATTTTTCCAACAATTGTTTACAGACAGATTATTTCACTGTATCACAATTCCAGTGGGGTCAGAAGTTTACATACACTGCTGCCTTTAAACAGCTTGGAAAACTCCAGAAAATGATGTCATAGCTTTAGAAGCTTCTGATAGGCTAATTTACATAATTTGAGTCAATTGGAGGTATACACCTGTGGATGTATTTCAAGGCCTAGCTTCAAACTCAATGCCTCTTTGCTTGACATCATGGGAAAATGAAAAGAAATCAGCCAAGAACTCAAAAATAAATATGTAGACGTCCACAAGTCTGGTTCATCCTTGGGAGCAATTTCCAAATGCCTGAAGGTACCACGTTCATCTGTACAAACAATAGTATGCAAGTATAAATACCATAGGACCACGCAGCCGTCATACCGCTCAGGAAGGATACGCGTTCTGTCTCCTAGAGATGAACGTACATTGGAGCGAAAAGTGCAAATCAATCCCAGAACAACAGCAAAGGACTTTGTGAAGATGCTGGAGGAAACAGGTACCAAGGTATCTATATCCACAGTAAAACGAGTCCTATATCAACTTAACCTGAAATGCCGCTCAGCAAGGAAGAAGCCACTGCTCCAAAACCACCATAAAAAGCCAGACTACGGTTTGCAACTGCACATGGGGACAAAGATCATACGTTTTTGAGAAATGTCCTCTGGTCTGATGAAACAAAAATAGAAATGTTTATCCATAATGATCATTGTTATGTTTGGAGAAAAAGAGGGAGGCTTGCAAGCCGAGGAACACCATCCCAACTGTGAGCACGGGGGTTGCAGCATCATGTTGTTGGGATGCTTTGCTGCAGGAGGGACTGGTGCACTTCACAAAATAGATGGCATCATGAGGTAGGAATATTATGTGGACATATAGAAGCAACATCAAGACATCAGTCAGGAAGTAAAGGTTGGTTGCAAATGGGTCTTCCAAATGGACAATGACCCCAAGCATACTTCCAAAGCTGTGGCAAAATGGCTTAAGGACAACAAAGTCAAGGTATTGGAGTGGCCATCACAAATCCCTAACCTCAATCTCATAGAAAATTTGTGGGCAGAACTGAAAAAGCGTGTGCGAGCAAGGAGGCCTACAAACCTGACTCAGTTACACCAGCTCTGTCAATAGGAATGGGCCAAAATTCACCCAATTTGCCCCTCTTCAAAGGGGGAGACACTCTAGACCCAAACTGTTATAGACCTACATCCATCCTGCCTTGCCTTTCTAAAATCTTCGAAAGACAAGTTAACAAACAGATCACCGACCATTTCGAATCCCACCGTACATTCTCCACTATGCAATCTGGTTTCCGAGCTGGTCAATGGGTGCACCTCAGCCACGCTCAAGGTCCTAAACGATAACATAACCGCCATTGATAAAAGACAGTACTATGCAGCCGTCTTCATCGACCTGGCCAAGTCTTTCGACTCTGTTAATCACCGCATTCTTATCGGCAGACTCAATAGCCTTGGCTTCTCAAATGATTGTCTCACCTGGTTCACCAACTACTTCTCAGATAGAGTTCAGTTTGTCAAATCGGAGGGCCTGTTGTCCGGAACCCACAGGGTTCAATTCTCAGGCAGACTGAATTCTGACCCTTTACTCAGTACTTTGTTGATGCACCTTTGGCAGCAATTACAGCATCAAGTCTTCTTGGGTATGACACTACAAGCTTGGCAGATCCTCTCAAGCTCTGTCAGGTTGGATGGGGAGAGTCGCTGCACAGCTTTTTTCAGGTCTCTCCGGAGATGTTCGATCGGGTTCAAGTCTGGGCTCTGGTTTGGCCACTCAAGGACATTGAGACTTGTCCCGAAGCCACTCCTGCATTGTATTAGCTGTGTGATTAGGGACATCATCCTGTTTGAAGGTGAACCTTTGCCCCAGCCAGGGGTCCTGAGCACTCTGGAGCAGGTCTTTAAATCAAGGATCTCTCTGTACTTAGCTCCATTCATATTTCCCTCAATCCTGACTAGTTTCCCAGTGCCTGCCGGTGAAAAACATCCCCACAGCATGATGCTGTCACCACCATGCTTCAAAGTAGGTGCCAGGTTTCCTCCAGACGTGATGCTTGGCATTCAGGCCAAAGAGTTCAATCTTGGTTTCATCAGACCAGAGAATCTTGTTGTTCATGGTCTGAGAGTATTTAGGTGCCTTTTGGCAAACTCCAAGCGGGCTGTCATGTGCCATTTACTGAAGAGTGGCTTCCGTCTGGCCACTCTACCATAAAGGCCTGATTGGTGGAGTGCTGCAAAAATGGTTGTCCTTCTGGAAGGTTTTCCCATCTCCACAGAGGAACTCTGGAGCTCTGTCAGAGTGACCATCGGGTTCTTGGGCACCTACCTGACCAAGGCCCTTCTCACCCGATTGGTCAGTTTGGCCGGGCAGCCAACTCTCGGAAGAATCTTGGTGGTTCCAAACTGCTTCTATTTAAAAATGAAGGAGTCCACTGTGTTATTGGGGACCTTAAATGCTGCAGAAATGTGTTGGTACCCTTCCCCAGATCTGTGCCTTGACACAATCCTGTCTCGGAGCTCTATGGACAATTTCTTCGACCTCATGGATTGTTTTTTTCTCTGACATGCACTGTCAACTGTGGGACCTTATTTAGACAGGTGTGTGCCAAATCATGTCCAATCAATTGGATTTATGATTGGTGGACTCCAATCACCTCAAGGACAATCAATGGGAACAGGATGCACCTAAGCTAAATTTCGAGGCTCATAGCAAAGAGTTTGAATATTTATGTATATAAGGTATTTCTGTTTTTATTCTGAATAGATTTGTAAAAATGTCTAAACCTGTTTTCACATTATCATTATGGGGTATTGTGTGTAGATTGCTGAGAATTTGTATTTATTTAATACATTTTAGAATAACGTAACAAAATGTGAAAAGAGTCAAGGGGCTGACTACATTCCGAAGACACTGTGTGTATATACACTGCTCAAAAAAATAAAGGGAACACTTAAACAACACAATGTAACTCCAAGTCAATCACACTTCTGTGAAATCAAACTGTCCACTTAGGAAGCAACACTGATTGACAATAAATTTCACATGCTGTTGTGCAAATGGAATAGACAAAAGGTGGAAATTATAGGCAATTAGCAAGACACCCCCAATAAAGGAGTGGTTCTGCAGGTGGTGACCACAGACCACTTCTCAGTTCCTATGCTTCCTGGCTGATGTTTTGGTCACTTTTGAATGCTGGCGGTGCTTTCACTCTAGTGGTAGCATGAGACGGAGTCTACAACCCACACAAGTGGCTCAGGTAGTGCAGCTCATCCAGGATGGCACATCAATGCGAGCTGTGGCAAGAAGGTTTGCTGTGTCTGTCAGCGTAGTGTCCAGAGCATGGAGGCGCTACCAGGAGACAGGCCAGTACATCAGGAGACGTGGAGGAGGCCGTAGGAGGGCAACAATCCAGCAGCAGGACCGCTACCTCCGCCTTTGTGCAAGGAGGATTAGGAGGAGCACTGCCAGAGCCCTGCAAAATGACCTCCAGCAGGCCACAAATGTGCATGTGTCTGCTCAAACGGTCAGAAACAGACTCCATGAGGGTGGTATGAGGGCCCGACGTCCACAGGTGGGGGTTGTGCTTACAGCCCAACACCATGCAGGACGTTTGGCATTTGCCAGAGAACACCAAGATTGGCAAATTCGCCACTGGCGCCCTGTGCTCTTCACAGATGAAAGCAGGTTCACATGTGACAGACGTGACAGAGTCTGGAGACGCCGTGGAGAACGTTCTGCTGCCTGCAACATCCTCCAGCATGACCGGTTTGGCGGTGGGTCAGTCATGGTGTGGGGTGGCATTTCTTTGGGGGGCCGCACAGCCCTCCATGTGCTCGCCAGAGGTAGCCTGACTGCCATTAGGTACCGAGATGAGATCCTCAGACCCCTTGTGAGACCATATGCTGGTGCGGTTGGCCCTGGGTTCTTTCTAATGCAAGACAATGCTAGACCTCATGTGGCTGGAGTGTATCAGCAGTTCCTGCAAGAGGAAGGCATTGATGCTATGGACTGGCCCGCCCGTTCCCCAGACCTGAATCCAATTGAGCACATCTGGGACAACATGTCTCACTCCATCCACCAACGCCACGTTGCACCACAGACTGTCCAGGAGTTGGCGGATGCTTTAGTCCAGGTCTGGGAGGAGATCCCTCAGGAGACCATCCGCCACCTCATCAGGAGCATGCCCAGGCGTTGTAGGGAGGTCATACAGGCACGTGGAGGCCACACACACTACTGAGCCTCAATTTGACTTGTTTTAAGGACATTACATCAAAGTTGGATCAGCCTGTAGTGTGGTTTTCCACTTTAATTTTGAGTGTGACTCCAAATCCAGACCTCCATGGGTTGATACATTTGATTTCCATTGATAATTTTTGTGTGATTTTGTAGTCAGCACATTCAACTATGTAAAGAGAAAAGTATTTAATAAGAATGTTTCATTCATTCAGATCTAGGATGTGTTATTTTAGTGTTCCCTTTATTTTTTTGAGCAGTGTATATATATAACCATTAATTCTTGAAGAATATTATTTCTAAATGCCTCATGAGCTTAGTTAAACTGTCACACTCCAAGAGAACCCAAAATATGCTTGTTTTTCTCCAATGTTTGTAAACATTGTAAATGTAAACAACCACTGTATACCCTCATAACATGGTTAAAACAATAATTTTGATATCATGTATGGTCAGTCCTTGCATCCATAACTCTGTCTAATAATCTGAGAGTGGTTACTTTTCTCCAGGCTCATCCCTCGGGGTGACCGTTTTATTATTTCTTAATCTGTGGATTTGCCCTTTAAACAGCTGCATATTATCAAGATGTCACTGTCACCAACAAAAAGGTAAACAATAGGCCTACAGTGCCTTGCAAAAGTCTTCACTCCATTGGCGTTTATCCTATTTTGCTGCATTACAACCAGTAATTTAAATAGATTTTTATTTGGATTTCATGTAATGGACACACACAAAATAGTCCAAATTGGTGAAGTGAAATGAAAAAAATTACTTGTTTCAAAGAATTAAAAAAAATAATAAATGGAAAAGTGGTGCGTGCATATGTATTCATCCCCTTTGCTATGAAGCCCCTAAATAAGATCTGGTGCAACCAATTACCTTCAGAAGTCACATAATGAATTAAATAAAGTCCACCTCAGTGCAACATGATCTGTCACATGATCTCAGTATATATATACACCTGTTCTGAAAGGCCCCAGAGTCTGCAACACCACTAATCAAGGGGGACCACCAAGCAAGCGGCACTATGAAGACCAACAAGCTCTCCAAACAGGTCAGGGACAAAGTTGTGGAGAAGTACAGATCAGGGTTGGGTTATTAAAAAATATCCGAAACTTTGAACATCCCATTAAATCCATTATTAAAAAATGGAAAGAATATGGCACCACAACAAACCTGCCAAGAGAGCGCCGACCAAACATGTTTGGTGTTCGCCAAAAGGCATGTGGGTCGACTCCCCAAACATATGGAAGAAGGTACTCTGGTCAGATGAGACTAAAATGTAGCTTTTTGGCCATCAAGGAAATTGCTATGTCTGGCGCAAACCCAACACCTCTCATCACCCCGAGAACACCATCCCTACAGTGAAGCATGATGGTGGCAGCATCATGCTGTGGGGATGTTTTTCATCGGCAGGTACTGGTGGATGGTGCTAAATACAGGGAAATTCTTGAGGGAAACCTGTTTCAGTCTTCCAGAGATTTGAGACTGGGAACGAGGTTCTCCTTCCAGCAGTACAATGACCCTAAGCAAACTGCTAAAGCAACACTCGAGTGGTTTAAGGGGAAACATGTAAATGTCTTGGAATGGCCTAGTCAAAGCCCAGACCTCAATCCAATTGAGAATCTGTAGTGTGACTTAAAGATTGCTGTACACAAGTGGAACCCATCCAACTTGAAGGAGCTGGAGCAACTTTGCCTTGAAGAATGGACAAAAATCCCAGTGGCGTGATGTGCCAAGCTTATAGAGACACACCCCAAGAGACTTGCAGCTGTAATTGCTGCAAAAGGTGGCTCTACAAAGTATTGACTTTGTCTAATTTCTTGTTTGTTTCACAAGAAAAATGATTTTGCATCTTCAAAGTGGTAGGCATGTTGTGTAAATCAAATGATACAAACCCCCCAAAAAATCAATTTTAATTCCAAGTTGTAAGGCAACAAAATAGGAAAAATGCCAAGGGGGGTGAAATTCTTTCGCAAGGCCTTTGCCCTCCCAGTCACGTGAAACCCATAGATTAGAGCGTTATGCATTTATTTTAATTGACTGATTTCCTTTTATGAACTGTTACTCAGTAAAATGATTGCATGAATATTTTTGTTCAGTATACATTTTTTTTTTTTGCAGACGCTCTTATCCAGAGCAACATACAATAATGAGTGCATACCTTTTTGCATACTGGTCCCCTGTGAGCAGTGAACCCACAACACTGGCATTGCAAGGATCAATGCCAATGCTCTACCAACTGAGCCACACAGGTCATTATCAACAAGGTAGTGCTACTCTATCTAGCAGAATAGTGTAGCAGACAAGCGATTGCTAACTAACTGTAAGCAATTTTAGCTAGCTGGATAATCATGTTGCACTAACTGTGAGGTGAAATTATTTATTTATTTAACGTTAAATTCCGAAAAATCTGTTTGCTAGCAAACTCGACAGTGTCTCCCATTCTGCTACTGTAGGTGTCTCCAACAATGATTACTTTTGACATCTCCCATTTCCAAGCGTGTTGTTCCATTTTAAAGAAAAGACCGGGCAGGCTTCCAACTGTCTTGTTTTGTAGTCCATTTGATTTCAAGCTTTTAGATTGGCCAAGGCTTCAGCCACAAAGAGCAATTTGGATGTCAAGAAGTGCCAAAAAATAACATTCAGGCACATATGATTCACCTCCTCACACAAACATATCCTTTGAGTTGTTGTCACATTAGTCCAGAGCAGCTGTGTCAGAATGCATTGAAACCAATCTCTCAGTGTGTAACGATCATGCATGGTTGAGTTGATGAGTCAATGAGCTGATGATGTCTCAGTCCCCCAACACTTCCTCCTCCAGGTCCCATTTCTCCAACCTCTACTCAGATCATTCAGCTCATTGCTAACTTGTCATCATATGAGTCAATTATTTTGTGGGTAGCTATAGACATATAGCTACATCCTGACAATGGTTTTTCTTCTCCCAGATTGGTCATTCACACAGAGCCAGTTAATCCATGAGAGAGTGGTGCAGTAGACATCTGCACTGAAATGATGTGACTGGCATTAGTCTTCTGTATAGACGGACAACATTAATCTGTTTAAATCTTGATATGTCCATGTTTAATTGTGGATTTTTTTTATTACTGGTGTGGGTGAAGAGAGATGGCCTCTAATCAACTTATAGTTTTCAGTTGAATGCCTTGCTGCACTCCCATTAAGACAGCAGTACTAGCCTAAGGACCTAAAACCCACACAACAGAGAACAAAGGGAGGAAATTCTGCTATTAGTGCAGCGTTTGCCAGTTCTGTAGTACATTATGAGAACTTGGTTGCTATTCTATGGAGCAGTGTGATTAAACAAACACACTTACAAAGTATTACCATTATTGGCTTTTATTGAAAGCCAATTACAACATGACTATGAATTATGCTTGCTTCATGAATTTTAAGGATTTCCATTTGCTACATGCATTTTGAATGCAAGTGAATGCCTATTATATGATTTTTAGTGTTCTGTATTTTCTAATTGTTGTTTCCACACTTTGACACAGTGATAGCTATTATTGCACCACCATGAAGGCAAGTTTCCCACATAAGAAAATCAAACAATTTGACAACTGCAATAGCAACAGGCTTCATTTAATTTGAAACCAATAGGTTTAAAACCAACGAGACAATATTTCCATTTTGCGGTTAATTGTGTTTCAAACCATCAATATACTACTAGCCTACACATCTTCTCTCGTGTACAGATAGATTCTTAGAACAGCTAGAGAGGTCTTTAGCTCCAAGTCCAGATTGAAAGGCTCAAGTGAATATGTGATGATCAAACGATCTCCAGCACACGAAGACGGAACACTCCAGGACACAGCTGGATAGCATATGGCTGTGAGCCTGGAGGTGGAGATGTTTAACCATGCAGACCTGCTATTACATCGTTCTGTTGCTATCTGGGAGGACAGTCGAACAGTCTACTCAGCAGAAACACATGGCTCTAGTAATACCTCATCACAAGGAGATACATTTTGAATCCAGCTAATGTTGTACCTCTCTAGCTTTAACTGGTGTACACACTTTAGCCATGTGCCAAAGCTGTTATGTTCTAAGATAAGAACAGGCATTTCCTGTCCTTACCTGTGAAACATAACACTTTTCCAATGGTAGTTAAAATCAGTAAAGCTGCAATGGTATGAAAGGAAAGGAGAATTGTCTTACTTGTGCATTTCTTCAGCCCGGAACCTTTCTTCAAAGCGTGTCGGCTCAGCTTGCAAGCGAAGTTGTTCTCCCAGAACTCAGCAAACCAGATATTTCTCCTGTTGTTCTCCAGTGTGCGGCTGATGAAGTAACGATCAAACCCTGGAAGAGATTGATCAGATTGTCATTGAAGTGCACTGGCTCTGGCAACAGTGTCAGTGCTAACATGGATATTGACATGTGGGGGAATGTAGTGACATGCTCTGTAATGATGCGTTTGGGTAACTCTTTAAAGTACATTTTCTGACAGGGTGAGCATTGCTTTAACAGTGAATGTATTGATAATGGCTGATTGTGTTATAGACCAGAGTTTGGCTTGGCTGGCAGACTGAGTGGGTAATGACACACACTCTTAGGAAAAAAAGTGCTATCTAGAACCTAAAAGAGTTCTTCGGCTGTCCCCATAGGAGAACCCTTATTGGTTCCAGGTAAAACTCTTTTGGGTTCCATGTAGAACCATTTCTACGGAGGGTTCTACATGGAACCCAAAAGGATTATCCTATGGGGACACCCGAATAACCCTTTTTTTTTAAGAGTGTGGGACAGTAAATGCCTTATCTTTTACAATAGCTTATCAGGACTTGGAAGTGTTCTGTGTTAACAGGAACAAGATCTCTTGATATTTAAAGCAGGAGTACTTAGTTGCTACAGTACACTACCAATTTCTTGACTTATACATTTATACAGTATATACCCATTGATTCTTAAAAAATATAACTTATAAATGCCTTATGAGCTCAGTTCAACTGTTGTACCCCATCAGAACCCAAAATGTAAGCTTGTTTTAATCCAATGTTTCTAAACAATTCAAATCTAAACAAACACTCTATAGCCTCAAAACATGGTTCAACTATACATTTGATATCATGGATGGTCATTCCTTGCGTCCATAGCTCTATCTATGAATTTGAGAGGTTACATTTCTCCAGCCCCATCCCTGAGCTTTTTAGCGAAACAGGGGCAGGGATATGCTTTGTTATTGTTTCAGTTAAGGATTCTAGCTCTACCAGAGATATCTCTATGTGAAGGGGAATAGCTGCTGACACAATAACGCACTACTGACCCATGTCTAAGTTTGTAAACAAAATGTCATGTTTTCCAATATTCTGTAATATAATCTACAATGGCATTACTTATCTCAATCACTTTATCCTTGTACATTGAGCGAAAGCTACATGAGATCTACCAATGAATCAATCAATCGGACAATCTTAAATTGATCCCTGCAACCTAAAACATTTATTGGTCCCCCCCTATCTCCCCACCAATCAATGAATTAATCAATCAATCAATCAATTAGCCAATTACAAAGTTGATCACAGCAACTGAGAATATTTCTCTGTTCCCCCTCACCTCTGATGGACTGGCGTTTGGGCAGGATGGTGACAGCTCCCTCTGCCATCTCCTCTTGGTGTAACACTGGGGATATCTTTGAGCCCCAGCTGTCTGAGCCCACCCAGATGAAATGGCCAGTCTGGTTGGCCTTCTTGGCTGCTTGGAGTAGCCGCCTGGCACAAGTGGATAAACACATTTAGCTACGAATAATGTATTTGATATTTTGGTAACACTTTCTATGAGCTAACTGTATGAGCAGTACTGCAAAATAACTACACAATAGTCACTGATATACTGTAGTACACAGCGTTCATGATTCAACTTGAAGGTACAAACTCATTTGGATTCCATTGTATTGGTCTGGCTGGCCTGCACTTTAACAAAGTGATGTGTATGGTCTGGTGTGTTGTATACCCAGAGAAATCATCCACATTTTCTACGAACTAATGTTAACAATAGATCAATAGCAAATATTTTCTCCAGGTTTTTAGTTTGTCACCTTAGTTTGCTAAAGCAAGATGATTGCACAGCGGCAGGTAACTTTCACTAATGTCAGGACAACAGAGGGCTAAATGAACAAGATTATTCCCAAATGTATCCAGTGTCACTAAGATAAAGTAAGGAAGCATATGTGACCCGATTCGGGAAACTAGGCGTATGTCGCAAGTCACGACTTCACATACAAATATTTTTTCATCAAAATACGTTTTTTTTTGGCAGAAATGCCTTCTCGAACATGTGACCTTTCATGTGCATTAATATCAAACTTGTATGCCATCTGTAAATACGAATAAAATTGTTAAATTACGAGCCTAGTTGGTTTAGCCACAGAAAAAGTCAGCAACCTCCCGCTAGCCATGATTGGCTGAGATAATGAGGGGGCTGGACATGCCGAGAGATGACTTTGGATTGGTCGGTGTTGCATCTTGTTTCTATAAAATGAGCTGCTCGTACTGCAGCATGGATAACTGAAAATATGTTGCTACTGTTCTCAATAACATTGTTGCCCTGAATGTATCAGGCACTATCGACAAAGGTCCTGTGGGAAAAAGTTGTGATGGACAACTTTCTGAACGACGATCGTGCCATGCAATGCTGACTCTCTCATTTCATGACATGTTTTGAAATAAGTGGAACACAACGGGCCAAACAAGCTGTGCAAACTGAACAGAAATGACACAGGATGTCTTATGAAAGGGGTTGCAGTCTGCGGTGAAGCTTTCATCCATGTAACATTACACGGGTTAAAAATCTAGCTACAGATTCATGTTTCTAATTTTGTCAAAGTTATTTGCATAACAATCTAAAGCTTGCTGTTAACTAGCCAGTTGGAGTTTGATGGCTGGCTTGCTAACTAACAGTGAACCTAGAGTTATTTGGTTAACTTTAGCTTGCTATGACAATCGGTTTGTATTGCTAGTAATGTTATTCTATGGATTGGGATTAGCGTTCATTTAGTGATCTAGCTAACATTAACGTGACATGTCTTAACAAAATATCCGAAGTTAATGCTTGCTGTTAGCTAGCTAACGTTAGCTGAGATTAGGTGTTTGGCTTGCTAACATTCATTTGTGTATGAAGCGTGTGTAACGTTATTGTTGTTTTCTATGAATGCCATTTTGCATTGCTAGTTATAGCCTAATCTTCGCTAACTAACATTAAACTTATTGGTTAACTTTAGTTAGCTATGACAATCGGTTTTTGTATTGGTAGTTAAAGCTTGCTGTTAGCTAGCCAGCTGACGTTAGATGGCTGGCTAGCTACAGTAGCTAAAATTACGTGTATAGTGATGTTATCTCAGAATGCCATTTTGCATCTATTGTATAATAATGCTAAAATATTTGTATCTGGAATGTCCTTCAGCATTAATCAGTAGAACACGCCTGACTCTAATCCACCAGTCAGTCATCAAAAAGAGAGCTGGCCCAAGCAAAGGCAGCAGCGCAGTCATCAACTACACGCACCGTTTCTTCAACTATGGAGTTGGAAAAACACGTGTGGACCTGAATTGTGATAACTGCAATGGCCAAAACAAGAATAAGTTTGTGCTCTGGTATTCCCTTGTTCATGCGTGGATTTGGACGGACCAGTCATCAGTACTATCTGCAGTATTCACATGACTCTCTTCTAACACACACGTTGCTTCCTTTCTTTTCTTTATCCTGCTGCTCAGCCACTTTACCCCTGATTGTGTGCATATAACTACCTTGTCTATCACTATCGTTATTGTACATACTGTATATTTGATTTATATTGACACTATCTATTTCTGATGTTGCTACTATGCAAGTGTAACCGATGTGAAATGGCTAGCTAGGTAGCGGTGGTGCGCGCTAGCAGCCTTTCAGTCGGTGACGTCACTTGCTCTGAAACCTTGAAGTAGTGGTTCCCCTTGCTCTGCAAGGGCCGTGGCTCTTGTGGAGCGATGGGTAACGATGCTTCGTGGGTGACTGTTGTTGATGTGTGCAGAGGGTCCCTGGTTCGCGCCCGGGTCAAGGCGAGGGGACGGACGGACGTAAAGTTAAACTGTTACACAAGTAACCCTTTGGCTGTACCGTTTACACCTTCCGGAGAGACTATCGACTTAGCAAAATATTGATATATAAAATGAATATTGATATGTGTGGTCCTAAAATGATTTTGTGACATACGCAACAATATTATGTGACCGTATCAGGTGTCCACCGCTTAAATATATGGTGCATGCATTTGTTTATGTATATGTGCACCTTACTCAGGTTGCATGGCCTTATCACATAGTAGTCCATACTTAAGTGAATGTGTAACAGTATGTGAAGGCATTTGGGCAGTGATGTAAAAATAGTTTAAAGTACTACTTAAGTCGTTTTTTTGTGGTATCTGCACATGACTTTACTATCTATATTTTTGGCAACTTTTAGTCCACTACATTTGAAAAGAAAATGTACTTTTTACTCCATACATTTTCCTTGACACCCAAAAGGACTCCTTACAATTTGAATGCTTAACAGGACTGGAAAATGGTCCAGTTCACACACTTATCAAGAGAACATCCCTGGTTATCCATCAACAATTTTAAAAAATAGTGCCGTCTGGTTTGCTTAATATAAGGAAGTTGAAATGATTTATACTTAAGTACATTGTACCCCTGGCTATTTAAAAAAAGATATATATATAATTGTGCCGTCTGGTTTAATAAGGAATTTGAAATGCATACTTTTACTCAAGTATGAGAATTTAGTACTTTTTCCACCACTGGATGTGGCTTATAGCATTTCTTTCACATGACCCATCAATTAAGACAAGTGTATCTGGGTAAGCGTTATCTATTTGTAAAATATTTTTATCTGGACACTTTCTGTTTACCTGGAATATTTCCTTATTGTAGGCTACTACCACTTGTAGTCTTTAGCACATCACCTCATGTGAATCCTTAAAGAGATGGGTGGGGCTGGTTTAAGAGGGCGTGAACAATGCTGAATGGGTGTAGACAAAGGAGAGCTCTAGTAGATACCAGAACATTCACTTGCCCTTTTCTCAAAAGTGAGTTTACAAGTGTATCAACTTTCAAAGCAGAATTACTTTCCCATTGTTCCTCAAAAATGCGGTGTATGATATACCATTTTGTGGCTCTGAGTCTCTACTTTTATCCAATGCAAAAAAAAAGATTCTAATTTTGCTACATAAGACCGAATCCAGGTGGTAAGTCACATATTAACATGAGTTACCGATAGAGCCTAAAAGGGATAATTATGATAGCGCTTGACCAATAACATTTTAAAGTAATTCTACAGTGCATCATTTAAATGTCAAGCTTTCTGCCGATTGACTCTTCTCCCTTTAATTAACAATCTTCCATTCATGTTTCTTAAAATTATTATTTTAGTATATTTCATATTCAACATGTCAATGCTATGATAATACCCTTACCTAATATCATCCTCATTGGCAAAAATGATGACCACCCTTGCGTTTGGGTTTTCTCTTAGTCGGCGGATGACCTTGCCAAACTCTCCAGGCTTTGGCTCCCGGGGAATCTTGACCGACTGAGAGATACACACACCTCCTACAACAGAGACAGAGGAAACACACAGCAGTTGAGTGGCAGTTTAAGTTTAAGTCCAGGATTGGTAGGTTCACATTTTACAGATGCTCAACTTGAGCTATCAGTAGATCACCAATAAGCGCAGAGCTCCCAACAACGTTCTTCCCTGAGGTTTGTGACTGAGCATGAATCCTTTGGCTTCACTCTTAAGGGGGCAATCTGCATTTGCAACATCCATGGACTTTTCAATGAATGCTATATAGCCATTAATTCTTGAAGAATATAACTTTTAAATGCCTCATGAGCTTAGGTCAACTAAAACCCATCAGAAGCAAAAATATAATCCAAACACTGAAGTTTATTTTGACAATGACATTGCACATTAATAAACATTTCAGTAAAAGTGCAGGATTTAGCCAGCCAACAAATTTTCGACTGCAGTCCCGGGCAGGTTATTAAAAACTCATAAAATTACAATGCAGACCATAAGCAAACACAGAACAACATGGGGGCGGCAGGTAGCCTAGTGGTTAAAGCGTTGGGCCAGAAACCAAAAGGTTGCTGGATCGAATCCCTGAGCTGATAAGGTAGAAATCTGTCATTCTACCCTGAACAAGGCAGTTAACCACTGTTCCCCAGTAGGCTGTCACTGGAAATAATATTTTTTTTCTTAACTGACTTGTCTAGATAAAATATGACAAGCAACACATACAGAGCAAAAACACAAAAAGCAAAACAACTTGGAAAGTGGCTATATACAGCTAGAGATTGTGTTGACACACATGATTGTTCTTTAGGTTATGTGCGGTAGGTGGCACAGTTGCATGTGTCTAAACGCAGTGTATTCCAGACATGGGAAGCTCTTTTGCTGCCTCTGTAGTCAAACAATTCTGTATCAGAAATGAGCTAGTTTGAATTTTGTTATTTGAGTTACCTTTGCCAACTGATTTTTGAATGAGATTGGAATCAGAAGATGGTTAAAAAACTATCATTTTGATCTCATGAATGGTCAGTCCTTACATATATTGCTCTGTCTATAAATTCGAGAGTGGTTATATTTCACCAGCCCCATCCCTCGGTTGTTTACAAAAACAGTGGTGGGGTGCTCTTTGGGGTTGTTTGACCTGCAGATTACCCCTTTAATAAGGGCCTTTAAATCCACCTGCTGTGACTCTTATGGAACTGCCCAGTGGGGGGGTAGACAGGAAATCTAATGCAGCGGACATCACTTGAACCAGGTTCATTCTGAAAATGTCCTTACCAAGGATAACTTTTATCCAGACACTGCGAGGAGAACAGAGACTGCTGAGGGGAGGACGGCTCGTTATAATGGCTCGAACGGAGCAAATGAAATGGCATCAAACACGTGTTTGATGTACAGTATTCGATACCATTCCGCTCCAGCCATTGACACGAGCCCGTCCTCCCCAATTAAGGTGCCACCAACCTTGGTGGGTAAGAATATCTTTTTCACTAGCCATGTTGGTGGGTGGTCAATTTACAGAGCTCTACAGTGCGAGCATTACATTCGCAAAAAAAAAAAAAAGTATAAGCACATTCGAGTTAGACTTAGAAAAATGCTGCTGTTGCTGTTTTCAAAGTATTTCTCCTGTTTTGTTTCAAAGCTGTTAATTGCACAAATAAATACTAATCCTATTTCCCACCTCATGTAGCAACACTGCCTGGCAGAGGAGCTGAGCTCACTGAGTGAAGTGCTGATAGATACATTTTTGGAGGCACTGCGCACAGACACAAAGTTGGTCAAATTTACTCGAAAGTCTACAAAGTGAGACTTTGTCCTCATGTTTCTTGGCTATTTACATTGTTAAGTTCACAAGCTCGGTTGTTTTTCAACGTTAGTTTGAGTCTGCTGCTTCAACTGATAGCAAAGAGACACGCTAGTCAGATCCCAAATCTCACACACAAGTGACAGGACTCGAGTGGCCCCGTTACCATGGTAAACTCTTGCCCTTAAAGGGGCAGCTGAACATTTTCTCTGCCCCTTTTTTTCAATTTTCACCTAAAATGACATACTCAAATCTAACTGTAGCTCAGGACCTGAAGCAAGGATGTGCATATTCTTGATACCATTTGAAAGGAAACTCTTTGAAGTTTGTGGAAATGTGAAATGAATGTAGGAGAATATAACACATTAGATCTGGTGAAAGATAATGCAAAGAAAAAGCATGCGTTTTTTGTAAAAAAATGTTTTACCATCTTTGATATGCAAGAGAAAGGCCATAATGTATTATTCCAGCCCAGGCGCAATTTAGATTTTGGCCACTAGATGGCAGCAGCGTATGTGCAAAGTTTTAGACTGATCCAATGAACCATTGCATTTCAGTTCAAACTGTTGAATCAAGACTGCCCAAATGTGCCTAATTGGTTTATTAAAACATTCAAGTAACTGTGCACTCTCATAACTGTACACTCTCCTCAAACAATAGCATGGTATTCTTTCACCGTAATAGCTACTGTAAATTGGACAGTGCAGTTAGATTAACAAGAATTTAAGGTTTCTGACAATATCAGATGTGTCTATGTCCTGGGATATGTTCTTGTTACTGACAACCTCATGCTGATCGCATCAGCTTACGTTAGCTCAATCGTCCCGTGGGGGACCCACTGATCCTGTTGAGGATATAAGTAGAGTCGATTTCCGTGGCCCCCATAAAAATCTGTTAGTTTAAGCCAGAGATATTTTTTGCGTTAGATGCATCTCAATCCACCGCAACTGCCGATGTTGCACTTCCGTATCTGCGATGGAAGGTGACAGAGCTAGAGCTGAAAGGTGACAGAGCTAGATCGGTGATTGTCAGACCATGAGACATCCCGAAAATCGGTCTTCTCAGAAAATGTTCTGTAGCATCAGAACGGTTTGGCCTAAAAACTATTATGACCCCTCTATGGAAAGATGAGACTCCCACGAATACGATGGTGTTCTTCAATTTGAGACTTGTCGGAAGTCGGTACAGTCGATCTGCCATCTTCTGTCTTTAGCGCCCGGACAGTTTGGGCTACACACTGTGAAGAGGTAAGTCGGTTGTTTTGCTCTAGGACGCCCACATCTGAACGTCCCCCGGCTGAATCTTTTTCATTGAAGTAATGTATATAGGGAGATTGTTTAGTGCCAAAAATTAGGGGTTAAATACATGTCAAATTTTTTTATGTTTCCTGATCTTTCAGATATAGAACAGACTGCTTTTTTTTATATATATATATTTTACCTTCAGTTAAGAACAAATTCTTATTTTCAATGACGTCCTAGAAACAGACAGATTTTTACTTTGTCAGCTCAGGGATTTGATCTTGCAACCTTCTGGTTACAAGTCCAACACTCTAACCACTAGGCTATCTTGGGGGGGACTTTGTTGTTCCATGTAGTGAATCTTTTATTCAATGCATTTATATGGGCTACATTTGATCAAATAATCTTTTTATTTATAAAAAAATTAAAATCAAATAGCTAAATTATCCTTGGTATGGCCTTAAAACAATTCCATATAGCTTAATAGAACCCCTGTTTAGCCTGTGCAGCTTCACAGAGGGATTAAACATTCTACATTCTCACCTTTTGGGTGGGTGGCCTGGTACATTTGATCAAGTAGTTTCTCATGGTTGTTGTCTTTTCGGTTGTGTGGTCATTCATAGCATTGTCTACTTGATCCTCTTGAGTCACTTTAGAATTGGACCATGCCATTGTGTTCTCCCCTCAAGCAATGTTTAGCTCACTCCACAAGTAGTCATTAATACCACACACTCCAGTAACTCTCCTCAATGCTCTGACTGAATACATGTTTTTCCTGTATTATACAGTATTTAACAATATTGTTTTGACACAGTAGTAAATGAATGTGCTTCATTTCACAAAAATGATTAGCAAAATATATGTCTGTTCATTTCATGTAAACAATTAGCGCCCCCTCGGCCCAAAAAAAATAATTACCAGTTAACTATTTTTTGGACATAGCGGCAGATGCCCTTGAATCCCTCCCTTTTATTTGACATAGCCATTAGCATAATATCATAACAATAGATGTATTCTGCATGTCATGGTGGTTTAAAAATGCTTGGGATCTGCATTGGATTAGGTGCACCACTAATTGCCAATTGAACCACTTGCACTCCTATATTGATGTTCTATCAAAATATCAATATTTCTGATTAAGAGCATATTATTTGTATTTATTATGGATCCTCATTAGCTGTTGCCAAGGCAGCAGCTACTTTTCCTGCGTACCAGCAAAATTAAGGCAGTTAATACAATTTTAATGCGACATTACAATACATTCACAGATTATTGTGGCCTCAAGTAAGCTTATGATGTTACTTTACAGGCTAGGGTAGCGTACTGTAGATCACATAGACAACTGTACCTGGAAGGTTACTCTGAACCATAAATTAAACTGACCAGAGCCTTTGGACTCTGTGCACACCACTAGAGGAGTGGCCCAAACCTGACAGACTGAGAAAATATCCTGCATAAGGGGACCAAGTTGTGTTGGGTGGCAGAGGTTTCAAGCAAAACAGTTGACTTCCTCCTGACCTCAATCAAAACTTCAAATAGGCAAGCTGCCTTGGCAGACTGCCCGTCCCCTGTGCAGTATTATGCAATCTATGTGCACAACAAGCCTTTAGAATGGGAGAGCTGGGAATTCTTCAAATGTTTTGTTGTTTGATTATATTTGTTGCCATATTAGTACACTTTCAGAAAATAGGGTTCCAAAAGGATTCTTCGGCTGTACCCATACGACAACCCTTGTTGGTTCCAGGTACAACCATTTTTGCTTTCAGGTAGAAGCCTTTGGGGTTCCATGTAGAACCGTCTGTGGAAAGGGTTCTACCTGGAACCCAAAATGGTTTTACCTGGAACCAAAAAGGGTTCTTCAAAGGGTTATCCTATGGGGACGGCGAAAGAACCCTTTTAGGTTCCAGATAGCACTTTTTTTTAACAGTGTACAGTATATAGACAATGTCTGCCATATTTTTAATAACTTACAGACAAGCCGATATGTAAATCTGCAATTTTCTTTAATTTCACATCAGGCTTGATATAAAACTAAAGTAGTAGAAAACTAGCTGCATGTTTAGAGCAAAACACAACTCACATATAACTGACTATGTATCAAGCAGAGCTCCCTTTGACTACCTTCTCTCAAGCAAGCTGATAGGGTCACGGACCATATGGAAACCTAGGTCATTGATGCACCACAATACAATGTTTGCTTGTTGAGCTCAAGTCTAGGTGTTTTCTAGCAAACATGTCTCAGGAACTGCCAGGTATGCTTGTTTGTTCTGTAGATTGAGAGCCAAGCATTTAGGGGTTTGAGTCATTTAAAAACGGTATTATGTGTCACACCTTGATCTGTTTCACCTGTCCTTGTGCTTGTATCCACCCCCTCCAGGTGTCGCCCATCTTCCCCAATTATCCTCTGGGTATTTATACTTGGGTTTTCTATGTCTGTGCCAGTTCGGTTTGTTTGGTCAAGCTTACCAGCGTTTGTTCTGTAAGCGCCTATCTTTTCCCAGCCTCTCTTTTTCTTGTTCTCCTGGAACCCTTGCCTGTTCTGACCCTGTACCCGCCCGCCTGACCACTGCCTGTCCCTGAACCTGCCTGCCGTCCTGAACCTTTGCTCCTACTCAGGATTATCGACCACTGCCTGCCTTGACTTGTCATTTGCCTGCCCGTTACAATAAACATTTACAGTTGAAGTAGGAAGATAACATAAACTGAGTTTAAATGTATTTGGCTAAGGTGTTTCACAATTCCTGACATTTAATCCTGGTAAAAATTCCCTGTCTTAGGTCAGTTAGTATCACCACTTTATTTTAAGAATGTGAAATGTCAGAATAATATAATTATTTATTCCAGCTTTAATTTCTTTCATCACATTCCTAGTGAGTCAGAAGTTTACATACACTCAATTAATATTTGGTAGCATTGCCTTTCAATGGTTTAACTTGGGTCAAACGTTCCGGGTAGCCTTCCACAAGCTTCCCACAATAAGTTGGGTGAATTTTGGCCCATTCCTCCTGACAGAGCTGGTGTAACTGAGTCAGGTTAGTAGGCCTCCTTGCTCACACACGCGTTTTCAGTTCTGCCCACAAATGTTCTATAGGATTGAGGTCAGGGCTTTGTGATGGCCACTCCAATACCTTGACTTTGTTGCCCTTAAGCCATTTTGCCACAACTTTGGAAGTATGCTTGGGGTCATTGTCCATTTGGAAGACCCATTTAGACCAAGCTTTAACTTCGTGACTGATGTCTTGAGATGTTGCTTCAATATATCCACATAATTTTCCTCCCTCATGATGCCATCTATTTTGTAAAGTGCATCAGTCCCTCCTGCAGCAAAGCACCCCCACAACATGATGCTGCCACCCCTGTGCTTCACGGTTGGGATGGTGTTCTTCGGTTTGCAAGCTCCCCCTTTTTCCTCCAAACATAACAATGGTCATTATGGCCAAACAGTTCTATTTTTGTTTCATCAGACCAGAGGACATTTCTCCAAAAAGTACAATATTTGTCCCCATGTGCAGTTGCAAACCGTAGTCTGGCTTTTTTATGGCGGTTTACGAGCAGTGGCTTCTTCCTTGCTGAGCAGCCTTTCAGGTCGATATAAGACTCTTTTTACTGTGGATATAGATACTTTTGTACCCGTTTCCTCCAGCATCTTCACAAGGTCCTTTGCTGTTGTTCTGGGATTGATTTGCACTTTTCGCACCAATGTACGTTCATCTCTAGGAAACAGAACGCGTCTCCTTCCTGAGCGGTATGGCGGCTGCGTGGTCCCACAGTATTTACACTTCCTTAATATTGTTTGTACAGATAAACATGGTACCTTCAGGCGTTTGGAAATTGCTCCCAAAGGATGAATCAGACTTGTGTCTACAATTTTTTTCTGAGGTCTTGGCTGATGTCTTTTGATTTTCCCATGATGTCAAGGAAAGAGGCACCGAGTTTGAAAGTAGGCCTTGAAATACATCCACAGGTACACCTCCAAATGAGTCAAATGATGTCAATTAGCCTATCAGAAGCTTCTGAAGCCATGACATCATTTTCTGGAATTTTCCTAGCTGTTTAAAGGCACAGTCAACTTAGTGTATGTAAACTTCTGACCCACTGGAATTGTGATACAGTGAATTATAAGGGAAATAATCTGTCTGTAAACAATTGTTGGAAAATGTACGTGTCATGCACAAATTAGATGTCCTAAACGACTTGCCAAAACTGTAGTTTGTTAACAATAAATTTGTGGAGAGGTTGAAAAACGAGTTAATGACTCCAACCTAAGTGTATGTAAACTTCCGACTTCAACTGTACTTCACACAGTCTGCACTTGGGTCTTACTTGATTCCTGATAATTATGTGTGTGAATAGGACAACCCATGCCAGTTAAATCTAGACAGCCTATAAATGCCCCTCCTTGGGAAAGCATTTTGAACAGGTTTGACCTGTCCTTCCAGAAAAAGGGACCGTCATTTCTTTCTACTGGTGTTATTTAAAAAGGCAGAGGAAACGGACTGGGGTGCCATATGGAGGAGACTGCCTGACAGCGGGATCCTAGAACTCTAGTAAGTCACTCCTCTGCCTTCGTATGTCACTGTGGATACGGAGTCATCCAGAGTGATAAGGTGTCTGCAAGTAGTCAGGAAGTACTGGGCCTTGTTGGGCCAATGAAACTGTGCTAGGCAAATCACGATCACATTCACTGTCTTGGTCAGAACCAAAATAATACAAATGACATGTTCTTCTTCTACCTTTGGACTGCGTGTGCTTTTAGTTTTCCTATGGTATAATATTGTATTAACATTTCAAAATAAGTTGTATTTTATTAATGCAGCTGTATGTTCTCTATTTACTGTTTTCTCTCTAGACATACAGTATCTAGAAAAAAATCTATGAAGTGTAATTTATTATGATTCAGGTTTGGAATAAGGTTGATAGCAGACAGCTTGTTTGATGCAGGGAAAGGCATGACTCATTATTCAAATGATCTGAGGTAAATTAGGTCACATATACTCCCTCTCCGGCGCTCGAGTTCGCCAGTCTGCTTCATTATTACGCATACCTGTCACCATTGTTACGCGCACCAGCACCTCATCAGAGTCACCTTCCTGATTACCTTCCCCTATATCCCTCACTCCCCTTTGTTCTTTCCCTAGGCGTTATTGACTCTGTTTCAGTTTCATGTCTGTACTTTTCCTGTTTCTTGTTTTGGATCATGTTCTATTTCTTTATTCATTTATTCACTCCCTGTACTTGCTTCCCGACTCCCAGCGTACATGTTACACAAACCAACTGTTCCTCATGTTTGTTTAACAATTCTTAATGTTTATGGACTTCTAATGAGAAGGCTTTCAGTTGAGCAGGAAGGAAAATGCAGTTGCAACGGAAAACCTCTTAACAGAAGAAAATGCTGTACCCCCAGCTACTGTATGAATCAAGAATTTATTCCAGACTCTTTAACCCTTATAACTGACATGCCACAAGCAGAATTTCCCAATATTAGGGAGACCCGTTGCTCGGGAAGCAGAGTGGCTTCAGAAGAGGAAAAGCCAAGCCCTTAAGTTGCCAGGCCCCCCAGAAAACTGAAATCACCAATGCACAGATATGGGCTAAATAGGCCTACAACAAATAGGCCCACAACATTCTACCCATTCATTATGCAGAGTGGTACAAGTTCTAATCAAACAGAAGAGATTTGCATAAAAAGACTGCATAAAAGCGCTGTGAAAAGAGCTGGAATGGAACAATTAGGGCATCTGACGACTGAAGTCATACATAAATAGTTTTATGATGAAATACCATCTTAAATAAGCATGCCCCATTCAAAAAAAATTGAACTAGGAATAGATATAGTCCTTGGTTCACTCCAGACCTGTCTGCCCGTGACCAGCACAAAAACATCCTGTTGCGTTCTGCATTCTGCGTTCTGTCGTACCCACAGTAACGATTAAAACATTCCCAAACCAGAAACCGTGGATTGACGGCAGCATTCGCGTGAAACTGAAAGCGCGAACCACTGCTTTTAACCAGGGCAAGGTGACCGGAAGCATGACCGAATACAAACAGTGTAGCTATTCTCTCCGCAAGGCAATCAAACAGGCTAAGTCCCAGTACAGAGACAAAATCGAGTCGCAATTCAACAGCTCAGACACAAGAGGTATGTGGCAGGGTCTACAGTCAATCACGGATTACAAAAAGAAAACCAGCCCCGTCGCGGACCAGGATGTCTTGCTCCCAGACAGGCTAAACAACTTTTTTGCCCGCTTTGAGGACAATACAGTGCCACTGACACGGCCCCCTACCAAAACCTGCGGGCTCTCCTTCACTGCAGCCGAGGTGAGTAAAACATTTAAACGTGTTCACCCTCGCAAGGCTGCAGGCCCAGACGGCATTCCCAGCCGCGTCCTCAGAGCATGCGCAGACCAGCTGGCTGGTGTGTTTACGGACATATTCAATCAATCCTTATCCCAGTCTGCTGTTCCCACATGCTTCAAGAGGGCCACCATTGTTCCTGTTCCCAAGAAAGCTAAGGTAACTGAGCTAAACGACTACCGCCCCGTAGCACTCACTTCCGTCATCATGAAGTGCTTTGAGAGACTAGTCAAGGACCATATCACCTCCACCCTACCGGACACCCTAGACCCACTCCAATTTGCTTACCGACCCAATAGGTCCACAGACGACGCAATCGCAACCACACTGCACACTGCCCTAACCCATCTGGACAAGAGGAATACCCATGTGAGAATGCTGTTCATCGATTACAGCTCAGCATTTAACACCATAGTACCCTCCAAACTCGTCATCAAGCTCGAGACCCTGGGTCTCGACCCCGCCCTGTGCAACTGGGTCCTGGACTTCCTGACGGGCCGCCCCCAGGTGGTGAGGGTAGGTAACAACATCTCCACCCCGCTGATCCTCAACACTGGGGCCCCACAAGGGTGCGTTCTGAGCCCTCTCCTGTACTCCCTGTTCACCCACGACTGCGTGGCCATGCACGCCTCCAACTCAATCATCAAGTTTGCGGATGACACTACAGTGGTAGGCTTGATTACCAACAACGACGAGACGGCCTACAGGGAGGAGGTGAGGGCCCTCGGAGTGTGGTGTCAGGAAAATAACCTCACACTCAACGTCAACAAAACAAAGGAGATGATTGTGGACTTCAGGAAACAGCAGAGGGAGCACCCCCCTATCCACATCGACGGGTCAGTAGTGGAGAAGGTGGAAAGTTTTAAGTTCCTCGGTGTACACATCACGGACAAACTGAATTGGTCCACCCACACAGACAGCGTTGTGAAGAAGGCGCAGCAGCGCCTCTTCAACCTCAGGAGGCTGAAGAAATTTGGCTTGTCACCAAAAGCACTCACAAACTTCTACAGATGCACAATCGAGAGCATCCTGTCGGGCTGTATCACCGCCTGGTACGGCAACTGCTCCGCCCACAACCGTAAGGCTCTCCAGAGGGTAGTGAGGTCTGCACAACGCATCACCGGGGGCAAACTACCTGCCCTCCAGGACACCTACACCACCCGATGTCACAGGAAGGCCATAAAGATCATCAAGGACAACAACCACCCAAGCCACTGCCTGTTCACCCCGCTATCATCCAGAAGGCGAGGTCAGTACAGGTGCATCAAAGCAGGGACCGAGAGACTGAAAAACAGCTTCTATCTCAAGGCCATCAGACTGTTAAACAGCCACCACTAACATTTAGCAGCCGCTGCCAACATACTGACTCAACTCCAGCCACTTTAAAAATGGGAATTGATGGAAATTATGTAAAAATGTACCACTAGCCACTTTAAACAATGCCACTTAATATAATGTTTACATACCCTACATTACCCATCTCATATGTATATACTGTACTCTATATCATCTACTGCATCTTGCCATCTTTATGTAATACATGTACCACTAGCCACTTTAAACTATGCCACTTTATGTTTACATACCCTACAGTACTCATCTCATATGTATATACCGTACTCTATACCATCTACTGCATCTTGCCTATGCCGTTCTGTACCATCACTCATTCATATATCTTTATGTACATATTCTTTATCCCTTTACACTTGTGTGTGTGTATAAGGTAGTAGTTGTGGAATTGTTAGGTTAGATTACTTGTTGGTTATTACTGCATTGTCGGAACTAGAAGCACAAGCATTTCGCTACACTCGCATTAACATCTGCTAACCATGTGTATGTGACTAATAAAATTTGATTTGATTTGATTTGATTAGCATCGAATAGCCCCCGTGATATGCAACTTTTCAGGGAAGTTAGGAACAAATATACACAGGCAGTTAGGAAAGCTTAGGCTAGCTTTTTCAAACAGATATTTGCATCCTGTAGTACTAACTCAAAAAAGTTCCTGGACACTGTAAAGTCCATGGAGAATAAGAGCACCTCCTCCCAGCTGCCCACTGCTCTGAGGCTAGGAAACACTGTCACCACCGATAAATCCACTATAATTGAGAATTTCAATAAGCATTTCTCTACGGCTGGCCATGCTTTCCACCTGGCTACCCCTACCCCGGTCAACTGCCCGGCACTCTCCACAGCAACCCGCCAAAGCCCCCACCATTTCTCCTTCACCCAAATCCAGATAGCTTATGTTCTGAAAGAGCTGCAAAATCTGGACCCCTACATTTCAGCCGGGCTGGACAATCTGGACCCTCTCTTTCTAAAATTATCTGCAGAAATTGTTGCAACCCCTATTACTAGCCTGTTCAACCTCTCTTTCGTATCGTCTGAGATTCCCAAAGATTGGAAAGCTGCCGTGGTGTTAGTGGAATTAAATAATTCCTCTAATGTACTCATTAATTAAATTAAATCTGTCTATTTATAAGAATTTGTAAGATACTTATTAACATAAAATAGACAGGATACAGTCTTATTAAAATTAGATAATAGAATTTATTCTCGGAGCACACTCCCATTTGATCATAAACACAGGTTTATATACAAGATATGACGTCATAGGTTACAGAATAAGTCTCATTGTCCTGACAAATAGAAAACAGGTTCAAAAGTTCATTCCAACTTCACAGCGCACACACATGACACACAATATAATCAATTATCCTGAAGGCTCACTATAATTTATTACCACTTTAGCAGACAACTCAAGGCTAAGTTGGGTCAGTTCAACCATAGTTCAATGACCCTTTCTGCTTATTTTATAACCCACAACACATCTCTTTTCACCAGGCGTGCAGAGTTCAATTAGTTATAGTTTTATCTAAAGCTAGAATTTGTTTTATTAACAAAATTCCTAACACGTGGTCATCCCCCTCTTCAAAAGGGGTGACACTAGACCCAAACTGCTACAGACCTATATCTATCCTACCCTGTCTTTCTAAGGTCTTCGAAAGCCAAGTTAACAAACAGATTACCGACAATTTCGAATCCCACCGTACCTTCTCCGCTATGCAATCTGGTTTCAGAGCTGGTCATGGGTGCACCTCAGCCACGCTCAAGGTCCTAAACGACATAACCGCCATCGATAAGAGACATTACTGCGCAGCTGTATTCATCGACCTGGCCAAGGCTTTCGACTCTGTCAATCACCACATTCTTATTGGCAGACTCGACAGCCTTGGTTTCTCAAATGATTGCCTCGCCTGGATTACCAACTACTTCAGTGGAGACGATTAGAAAAGATTTGGTTGGCCATTTTATGTGTGGATTAATTGTCGGAGTAGAGGACCTTGTGCATTTCAGGTAAAATAACAACCCAATGTTTATATCCCAGGACAAATTAGCTAGCAACAGCAGGCTAGCTAAATTGGACAAATTATCTAAATTGCCATAATGTTTAATGCTTTTCGACCTGTCCCCAAATTAATGTCACTGGTTCAGAGTTTGTTTTGATATTTTAACCTGCGTGTCGTGATCGTGTTTTGTGTAGGGGGACAAAATAAATGTGTGCACGCGCGCAGCCGGTTGGGTTCCGTGTCATGCTAAGGATGGCTGACTGATGATGCCACTTATACAAAAATCAATGACTTTACTGTGTACTGGAAGCCATGGTTTATATACCCTTTTGCGTTAGCTTGTTAGTTGTTAAACAAAGACATTTACATTTCTCCAGTATTTTTGTTTAAATCAAATTGTATTTATCACATACACATGGTTAGCAGATGTTATTGTGAGTGTAGCAAAATGCTTGTGTGTCACATGTGCTCCCTCTCTGGCCTCTAGGTCACCAGGCTGCTCGTTATTGTGCACACCTGTCACCAGCGTTACGCGCATCTGCGTATAATGACACTCACCTGGACTCCATCACCTCCTTGATTACCTGCCCTATATGTCACTCCCTTTGGTTTTTTCCCCAGTCGTCATTGTTCCTGTTGCATGTTCGTGTTTCTTGTTTTGTTCATTTATTATATATTTTCACTCCCTGAACTTGCTTCCCGACTCTCAGAGTACGTCGTTAAAGAATGACGACTCACCAAAGGGTAGCAGCAGGGAGTTTTTTTAATTTATTTTTATTTTTGGGAGGTGATGTCGGGTTCGGGTGTCAGAATTGGAGCTACCTGGAAGGCCTCAGCCGGTTTGACGGATTCTCATACCTTCCCTTACTCAGCGGGTTCGATAGGCTCCCATGCCTCAGCTGGGTGAAAAGGTTCCCGTGCCTCGACCGAGGTAACGGGGGAGGTCTCAGCCGGCTCACTCTTTAGCCTGTTTGTCAGGTTCCTGCACCTCAGCGGATGCGACCGGTCCGCTCCGGATCCCCAGGATCGTCACTGTGGTTGGCATCCTGCGGCTTGAAACGAACGCGCCGGGAGGGGGTACTGTCATGTTTGCTCCCTTTCTGACACTCTAGGTCGTCATGCTCCCGCTCCTCAGCCGGACCGACAGGTCCCGCGCCTTAGCAGAGGTGACCGGTCCGCTCCTGATCCACGGGATCGTCATCTTGGTAGGCGTCCTGTGGCTGGAGCCAGGCGTCGGGGAGGGGGTACTGTCACGTGTTCTCCCTCTCCGGCCTCTAGGTCACCAGGCTGCTCGCTATGGTGCACACCTGTCACCAGCATTACGCGCATCTGCGTATAACGACACTCACCTGGACCATCACCTCCTTGATTACCTGCCCTATATGTCACTCCCTTTGTTTTTTTTCCCCAGTTGTCATTGTTTCTGTTCCATGTCGGTGCGCTGTTCGCGTTTCTTGTTAATTTATTAATTAAATATTTTAACTCCATGAACTTGCTTCACGACTCAGCGTACATCGTTACATTGTGCTTCTAGTTCCGACAGTGCAGAAATATCTAACATGTAATCTAAGAATTCCAAGTAAAGGGATGGAATAAGAATATATAAATGAGCTATGATCGAGCGGCATAGGCAAGAAGCAATAGATGGTATAAAAATACAGTATATACATATGGGATGACTAATGCAAGATATGTAAACATTATTAAAGTGACTAGTGATCATTTATTAAAGTGGCCAATGATTTCAAGTCTGTATGTAGGCAGTAGCCTCTCTGTGTTAGTGATGGCTGTTTAACAGGCTGATGGCCTTGAGACTGAAAAATAGCTTCTGTCTCTCGGTCCCAGCTTTGATGCACCTGTACTGACCTTGCCTTCTGGATGGTAGCGGGGTGAACAGGCCGAGGCTCGGGTGGTTGTTGTCATTGATGATCTTTTGGTCTCCTGTGACAACGGGTGCTGTAGGTGTCCTGGAGGGCAGGTAGTTTGCCCCCGGTGATGCATTGTGCAGAACGCACCACCCTCTGAAGAGCCCTGTGGTTGTGGGCGGTGCAGTTGCCGTACCAAGCGGCGATACAGCCCGACAGGATTCTCTCCATTGTGCATCTGTAAAAGTTTGTGAGGGTTTTAAGAGACAAGCCACATTTCTTCAGACTCCTGAGGTTGAAGAGGCGCTGTTGCGCCTTCACCACACTGTCTGTGTGGGTGGACCATTTCAGTTTGTTCATGATGTGTTCGCCGAGGAACTTAAAACTTTCCACCTTCTCCACTGCGGTCCTGTCGATGTGGATAGGGGTCTGCTCTCTCTGCTATTTCCTGAAGTCCACAATAATCTCCTTTGTTTTTCTGACACCACACTCCAAGTGCCCTCACCTCCTCCCTATAGACTGTCTTGTCATTGTTGGTGATCAAGCATACTACTGTTGTGTCATCTGCAAACTTGATGATTGAGTTGGAGGCGTGCATGGCCACGCAGTCATGGGTGAACAGGGAGTACAGGAGGGGCCTGAGCACGCACCCTTGTGGGGCCCCAGTGTTCAGGATAAGCAAAGTGGAGATGTTGTTTCCTACCTTCACCACCTGGGGGCAGCCCATCAGGTAGTTCAGGACCCAATTGCACAGGGCAGGGTTAAGACCCACCATTACTGATCTTACAGCTATTGTATGCAGTAATAGAGGCATTCCGGTCAGTAATAGGGACATACATTGGATTACTTACATTGTGTCTTCCAAAACTTTACTACTAAAGCCCATAGAAACACATTGAATAACAAAATGGACAGTCATAAAAAACTTTTTGGAGAAATGTCCTCTGGTCTGATGAAACAAAAATAGAACTGTTTGGCCATAATGACCATCGTTATGTTTGGAGGAAAAGGGGGGGACGCTTGCAATCTGAAGAACACCATCCCAACCACGAAGCACGGAGGTGGCAGCATCATGTTTTGTGGGTACTTTGCTGCAGGAGCGACTGGTGCACTTCACAAAATAGATGGCATCATGAGGATGGAAAATTATGTGGATATACTGAACCAACATCTCAAGACATCAGTCAGGAAGTTAAAGCTTGGTCGCAAATGAGTCTTCCAAATGGACAATGACCCCAAGCATACTTCCAAAGTTGTGGCAAAACGGCTAAGGACAACAAAGTCAAGGTATTGGAGTGGCCATCACAAAGCCCTGACCTCAATCCCATAGGAAATTTGTGGGCAGAACTAAAAAAGCGTGTGCGAGCAAGGAGGCCTACAAACCTGACTCAGTTACATCAGCTCTGTCAGGAGGAATGGGCCAAAATTCACCTAACTTATTGTGGGAAGCTTGTGGAAGGCTACCCAAAACGTTTGACCCAAGTTAAACAATTTAAAGACAATGCTACCAAATACTAATTCAGTATGTAAACTTCTGACCCACTGAGAATGTGATGAACTAAATAAAAGCTGAAATAAATCATTCTCTACTATTATTCTGACATTCCACATTCTTAAAATAAAGTGGTGATTTTGGTTGAATTTAATATTGACTGGCTTTAAAATCAGGCTGCCCACTCAAGCGAAAGCTTTAAACTGTAACTAGTGCTTGCAACCTGGTTCAGGTTATCAGTCAACCTCCCAGGTTAGTTACAAACAGCTGTGGTAAACCGTGTGGACAGTGAGATTTTAGTCCGCAAAAACAACTTTACTAGGACAGGAAATAAACAAAGAAAATCACTTAGGTTTGGCTCGGTCCTTCCTCTGTTTTTGTTCGGTGTCAGTCTCTCCCTGTTCTCTCTCGAGGTGTGCCACAGTGCTCCTTTTATTTGGCCTCCATGGCTGGTGGGCACTTTCCCCTAATTACCTCCACTTGGAGCTATCCGTTTCGGGGTGCCCATCTCACGTACTCCCAGCAGAGGGAGCCAACGTCGCATCACGTGCCTCCTCTATTACCATCCCCCGGGGTAGACCTCCTGGGATACCACACAGCACAAATTAAAATCAACATGTATTGATCACATCTTTACTAATGCTGCAGAAATTTGCTTGAAAGCAGTATCCAAATCCATTTGATGTAGTGATCACAATATAGTAGCCATATCTTCTTAGGGATAGGGGGCAGTATTTGGAAGTTCGGATGACTGAGGTGCCCAAAGTAAACTGCCTGTTACTTAGGCCCAGAAGCTAGGATATGCATATATTGGTAGATTTGGATAGAAAACACTCTGAAGTTTCTAAAACTTTTTAAATAATGTCTGTGAGTATAACAGTATTGATATGGCAGGCAAAAAGCCAAGGAGAATCCATCCGGTTCCATCCGAGAATACATATCAGGCTTTAAAGGGGTTTAGGCTTGTTTTTTGAAAAATTAGCTACAATTTGTAGTTTTTCTAGGTGGCTCTCATTTTGATTGTAGCGCGCATGGATAAGGGTGCGCACTTTGTTATTTATCTCCAGTAATTAACATACTATTCTCCGTCTTAAATTTTATTGTTTATTTACATATTAGGGTACCTGAGGATTGATTAGAAACGTTGTTTGGACGAAGTTTATTGGTAACTTTTGGGATTCCTTTGTATGCATTTTGAACAAGGGGAACAGATGGATTACTGAATCAAGCATGCCAACTAAATACTTTTTTGGGATATAAAGGACTTTATCGAACAAAATGACCATTTGTTATGTAGCTGGGACCCTTGGGATTGCAAACAGAGGAAGTTCTTCAAAGGTAAGTGATTTATTTTATCGCTATTTCTAACTTTCGTGACGCCTTTGCTGGTTTGGAAAATGTTTTTAATGCTTTTGTACGCGGGGCGCTGATAATCGCATGGTATGCTTTCGCCGTAAAGCCTTCTTTCTGACAAAGCGGCTGGATTAACCTTTCACGAGCCTCTACCCCGGGTCCGGGATCACCCCCCACCCCCCCCACACACTGATTAGCATAGCTAGCATAGCTTCACAAGTAGATAGTAGCATCTAAATATCATTAAATCACAAGTCCAAGACACCAGATGAAAGATACAGATCTTGTGAATAAAGCCACCATTTCAGATTTTTAAAATGTTTTACAGGGAAGACAAAATATGTAAATCTATTAGCTAAACACGTTAGCAAAATACACCACTATTCTAACTCCATCAGTTTCTTACTCCTTCAGGTGCTATCACCAATTCGGCTCAACTAAGATATTGATAGCCAATAACCTATAAAAAAAACCATCAGATGACAGTCTGATAACATATTCATGGTATAGGATAGTTTTTGTTAGAAAAAAGTGCATATTTCAGGTAGAAATCACAGTTTACAATTGCACCGACCATCACAAATCGACTAGAATTACTAGATAGAGCAACGTGTATGACCAATTTACTCATCATAAAACATTTCATAAAAATAGACAAAGCATAGCAATGGAAAGACCCAGTTCTTGTGATTTCAGACCATATTTCAGATTTTCTAAGCGTTTTTCAGCGAAAACACAATAAATCGATAAGTTAGCATACCACATGTGCAAACGTTACCAGAGCATCGATTCCAGCCAAAGAGCGCTATAACGTAATCACCGCCAAAATATATTAATTTTTTCACTAACCTTCTCAGAATTCTTCCGATGACACTCCTGTAACATCATTTTACAACATACATATACAGTTTGTTCGAAAAGGTGCATATTTAGCCATACAAAACCGTGGTTATACAATGTGGAAATAGTCACAACTCAAGCCTCAAAATGAGGAACGTCAGCTTTCAGAGTGATCTAGTTTAATCGAAAGCTAATCATATACTTGACTAAAAAATACAGGGTTGACAGGAATCGAAAGACAAATTAGTTCTTAATGCAACCGCTGATTTACATTTTTAAAATTATCCTTACTTTTCAATACAGGGTTCGCCAAGTGAAGCTATACCAAACAAAATGGCGAAATATGCGTTTAAAATATTTCGACAGAACAACAATTTATCATATTAAATATTGCTTACTTTGAGCTGTTCTTCCATCATATTCTTGGGCAATGTATCCTTTCTATGTTATAAACGTCTTTTGGTCGATAGATGTCCTCTGTCCTTCGAAATATCCACTAACGATCGAACGGGACCCCAAAACGTGTCCAAAGTTTCAGAGTGCACAACAAAGAAATTCCTCAAAATCGCACTAAACGGATATAAATTGCTATAAAACGGTTCAAATTAACTACATTATGATGTTTTTAACAACTATAACGACTGAAAACATGACCGGAGAAATATTGCTGGTTAGACAAGGATTTGGAATGAGGCAAGTCCGCGATGTCCTTCACGCTTCAGGCGCGCGACGAGAAAGGGCGGTCCCTATACATTTTGTGGTTTTATAATGGCTGGGATTGTGCAATAGACTCCATTCAAAACGTGATGACGTACAGACACCCAGAGGAAGACGTAGGCAGTGTCGGTTTCTTCATAGCATTCACTGTCGCCTTAAAAACAGACTCCAGATCAGGGGTAAAAATTTCTGGAATCTGACCCCTGTCATGAAAAGTGCTGTAGATTTTGTTCTGTACCACTCAGAGACAAAATTCCAACTTCTATAGAAACTAGAAGGTGTTTTCTATCCAATAATAACAATAATATGCATATTGTACGATCAAGAATTTAGCACGAGGCAGTTTAATTTGGAGACCCAAATATGCTAATGCGGAACAGCACCCCCTATAGTTGCAAGAAGTTAACAAGTTAAGCTTTTAAACGATGTATGACACTTGTATTTTCATGAATGTTTAATATAACTATTTTTGTAATTTGAATTTCGCGCTCTGATATTCACCGGATGTTGTCGAGGTGTGCCGCTAGCGGCACTTCTAGCCCAAAGAGGTTTTAACTAGGAAAACAAAAGTTCCAAAGGCTGAGCCTGTGTATAAGAGTGCATACAATACGTTTTGTAGTGATTCCCATGTTGTTGATGTAAAGAATATTTGTCTGTGGTGTGTAATGAGAAGCAACTAAACGCTGCACTTGACACATTTATGAAATTGCTTATCCCAGTTACTAATAAGCATGCACCCATTAAGAAAATTACTGTTGAAAGAGTTAAATCCCCATGGATTGATGAGGAATATAAAAATGCTATTGTTGAGGCAAAATAAATGGAAAATAAGTCTGGCTGCACAACCAAATGGCAAACGTACTGCAAATTGAGGAATCATGTGACTAAACTGATGGCAAAAAGGCACACTCCGCTCCATCATTCATTGAATCAGATGGCTCATTCATCACAAAACCCACTGATAGCGCCAACTACTTTAATGATTTCTTCATTGGCAAGATTAGCAAACTTAGGCATGACATGTCAGCAACAAACACTGAGACTACACTTCCAAGTATATCTTACCAAATTATGAAAGAGAAGAATTGTCATTTTGAATTCCATAAAGTGAGTGTGGAAGAGGTGAAACAAATATTGTTGTCTATCAACAATGAAAGCCACCGGGATCTGACAACTTGGATGGAAAATTACTGAGGATAATAGTGGACAACATTACCACTCCTATTTGCCATACCTACAATTTAAGCATGTGCCTTCAGGCCTGGAGGGAAGCAAAAGTCCTTCCCCTACCTAAGAATCGTAAAGCACCCTTTACAGGCTCAAATAGCCGACCAATCTGCCTGTTACCAACCCTGAGTAAACTTTTGAAAAAAATGGTGTTTGACCAGATACAATATTTACAGTAAACAAATTGACAGACTTTCAGCATGCTTATAGGGAAGGACATTCAACAAGCACAGCACTTACACAAATGACTGATGATTGGCTGAGATGAATTGATGATAAAAATATTGTGGGGGCTTTTTTGTTTGACTTCAGTGTGGCTTTTGACATTATCGATCATAGACTGCTGCTGGAAAAGCGTATATATTATGGCTTTACACCACCTGCTATATTGTGGATAAAGAGTTACACTACCGTTAGAATTTTCCTTGTTATTGAAAGAAAAGCAAATTTTTTGGTCATTAAAATAACATAAAATTGATCAGAAAGAGTGTAGACATTGTTAATGTTGTAAATGACTATTGTAGCTGGAAACAGCAGTTTTTTAATGGAATATCTACATAGGTGTACAGAGGCCCATTATCAGCAGCCATCACTCCTGTGTTCCAATGGCACGTTGTGTTAGCTAATCCAAGTTTATCATTTTAAAAGGTTAATTTATCATTAGAAAACCCTTTTGCAATTATGTTAGCACAGCTGAAAACTGTTGTGCTTATTAAAGAAGCAATAAAACTGGCCTTCTTTAGACTAGTTGAGTATCTTGAGCATCAGCATTTGTGGGTTCGATTACAGGCTCAAAATGGCCAGAAACAAAGGCCTTTCTTATGAAACTCATCTGTCTATTCTTGTTCTGAAAAATGAAGGCTATTCCATGTGAGAAATTGCCAAGAATCTGAATAGCTCTTGGGTTTTTCTTTGAAACTCTGTCTAAGCCCCTTACTTTTTTCAAATCTTCATTAATGCCATTCCACTGGGCTTGAGGAAAGCCAGTGTCCATGTAAGTGAATGACTCAACACTATACACGTCAGCTACTACAGTTACTGAAATGACTGCAACACAAAAAAGAGCTGTAGTTTGTTTCGGAACGGTGGGCAAGGAATAAGTTTGTCCTACATTGTTTCAAACTAAAAGCATTTTATTTGGGACAAATCATTCACTAAACCCTAAACCTCAACTAAATATTGTAATGAATAATGTGGAAATTGAGCAAGCTGAGGTGACTAAACTGCTTGGAGTAACCCTGGATCATAAACTGTCAAAACAGTAGCTAAGATGGGGAGAAGTAAATCCAAAATAAAGCAATGTCCTGCCTTCTTACCAACAAGCAGGTCCTACAGGTCCTAGTTTTGTCGCACCTGGACTACTGCTCAGTCGTATCGTCATGTGCCAGAAAGAGGGACTTAGGAAAATTGCAATTGGCTCAGAAGAGGGAAGCAAGGCTGGCCCTTAGATTACACAGAGAGCTAACATTAATAATATGCATGTAAATCTCACCTGGATCAAAGTGGAGGAGAGACTGACTTCATCATTACTTGTATTTGTGAGAGGTATTGACATGTTCAACATACCGAGTTGTCTGTTTGAACTACTGGCACACAGCTCAGACACCCATGCATACCCCACAAGACATGTCACCAGGTCTTTTTGACAGTCCCCAAGTCCAGAACAGACTATGGGAGGTGCACAGTACTGCATAGAGCGATGACTACATGGAACTCTATTCCACATCAAGTATCTCATGTAAGCAGTAAAATGTGATAACAACCCCCATAAAAATACACCTTATGGAACAGCGGGGACTGTGAAGCAACACAAACAGGCTCAGACACATGCATACAAACACACACTATACACACACATTGATTTTGTGTTGTATGTGGTAGTAGAGTAGGGGCCTGAGGGCACACAATGTGTTATGAAATCTGTTGTGAATGTATTGTAATGTTTTTCAAAATGTATAACTGCCTTAATTTTGTTGGACGCCAGGAAGAGTAGCTGCTGCCTTGGTAGCAGATAATGGGGATACATAATAAATACAGATACAAATAGCCAAAATATATATTTTATCAAATAATTGTTTATATCTAAAGGGGTCCTAAAATTCTAAATTAAATGATCCATAGTATGACCATGTTAAAATAATTTCATATGCGTCACTCTTGTTGAAATGAGTGGACCAAGGTGCAGCGTGCGTAGAGTTCCGCATTATATTTAATAGTGAAACTTACAACAAAAACAACAAAGAATATAACAAACGTGCAGTATCGCAGTGCTCAAGGCAACTATACAAAAACAAGATCCCACAAACAACAGGTGGGAAAAGGCTGCCTAAATATGATCCCCAATCAGAGACAACGATAGACAGCTGCCTCTGGTCGGGAACCATACCAGGCCAACAAAGAAATAGAAAACATAGATTGCCCAACCTAGTCACACCCTGACCTAACCAAATAGAGAATTAAAAGGATCTCTAAGGTCAGGGCGTGACAATATGTCAGCTTAGCTGCATACCCGGAGACTACTCGCAAACGGAAATTACTATATTACTATATAACAAATAGGATACATAAGATTCCCATAATGTATGAGGGGAATGTTATTTTACAGTTATAAAAGAAACTTGGAAGATGGCTGTAACGCTGAGAGTCGGGAAGCAAGTTCAGGGAGTGAGTGTATTAATAAATAAACACAACCTAATACAAAGTTAGAAACACGAACAACGCACAGACATGGCACAGGAACAGAAACAATAACGCCCGGGGAAGGAACCAAAGGGAGTGACATATATAGGGAAGGTAATCAGGGAAGTGATGGACGCCAGGTGAGTCTGATGACACGCAGGTGCGCGTAATGATGGTGACAGGTGTGCCATAACGAGCAGCCTGGTGACCTAGAGGCCAGAGAGGGAGCACACGTGACAATGGCACTGTTCAGTGCCAGCTTTATCTAAAGTTTTATATAAATCAGGCCCCAGAAGAGATTTCTTAGAAGAGTGCGCACATTGTTCAGCTCACACTTCCAAAATAAAAGAGCACTTGACAGGGGAGTCCAGGCCAGCCATACAATGGATAACAAATGACTGCATGACATGTTTGGCTTGGGCTAAATTACTTTTTAGAGGCTGTGCTCTATGGCATAGAGAAATTAGCTATGTTACTTTGGGTGCTGCGTCAGACTTATACTCTTCAAAAATATATGCAATGAGTAAAAGAGGCAATGCAGAGACACCGATTGCTACCGTACCTGCAGAAGGAATAACAAAAACACTTTACAAATAATACCAAACATGTCCAAACTGAAAGTCTTGTCAGGGAGTACCAAACCAAGGCCTCTTTGTGTATACTATATAGCTCTCTGAAAGTAAAGGAAACAGAGAGAGAAGTTATAGGGAAGGGATCAGTCAGAGCTCTTTATTATACCAGTCATGTCTTGACTCCTCACTCCTCGACACAGCCAACCCAAACACAGTAATCTAGGCTCAAGCTCCAGAACAGGACGTGTCAAACAGGACTGCCCCGTCTACATGTCTGCTGGTCGGGAGTGGAGTAGGTGGCGGAGCCCTAGTAAAGTAGGGATAATCCCTGAACCAGATACGGTATCATCGGGCCAAGCCAAGGTCCTTCAACTCTAATTGGTTAGTGAAAAGCACTGAAAAGCGAATGAGGAGGAGATAAACTAAGCAGAGCTTCCTCCAACAAGAGAAAAACATTTAGCCTTGCCTTTTTATTCCGCAGACAGTGAAACAGTGTAGACCTGTTACACAACCCTGTCCAACCCTGTAATAGTCTGCCATCGCTGAATGTCTCTCTATTATTCAATACATGGTGGTGTTGGTGGTAGATGATGACCACAAAATATTATATATTTAGGCTTGAAGTAGGAAATTCGAAGTGGGAACTTCAGATTTTTCCTTTTCAATGCTGTGTGTTTCCCCGACTTTCTTTTCAGGGCTGGGTTTTGTTAATGTGGAACCACCTGAAAAATGTCCCATGTGGACTTCCTGTTGCTACTGGCTTACTGCTGTCTCCAATGCACCTCAACCAGGGGCTGTTGGGCTCATGATAAAATAAAGAGCTATTCAAGCTTTGTGATGAACTAATAATGTTCACGTAGCCAATGTGTGAAGTATTCAGCTTGGCACAGCTGGTGACGTTCGCCTGCAGAGATGGTTGTCCTTCAAGGAAGGTTCTCCCATCTTCACAGAGGAACTCTGCAGCTCTGTCAAAGTGACCATCAGGTTCTTGGTCACCTACCTGACCAAGGCCCTTCTCCCACGATTTCTCAGGTGGGCCAGGCGGCCAGTTTTTGGAAGTCTTGGGGGTTCCAAACTGCTTCCATTTTGCTCTGACATGCACTGTCAACTGTGGGACCTTATATAGAAAGGTGTGTGCCTTTCCAAATCATTTCCAATCAATTGAATTTACCACAGGTGGACTCCAGTCAAATTATAGAAACATCTCAAGGATGATCAATGGAAACAGGATGAGCCTGAGCTCAATTTCGAGTCTCATAGCAAAGGGTCTGAATACTTGTGTAAATATGGTATTTCTGTTTTTTTTTTGTTTTTTTGCATTGTCATTATGGGTATTGTGTGTAGATTGATGAGGAATGTATTTATTTAATTCATTTTAGAATAAGGCGGTAACGTAACAAAATGTGGAAAAAGTCATCTGAATACATTCTGAATGCACTGTAAATAATGTGTGTGTTATATCTGCGTGTTGATTCTAGTGAGATTTACAGCAATGGGATTGAAATTGACTATGGTAAATAAATGAAGTGTTGCTTGAATCACAGTGCTTTCAACATTGCGTGGTATAGTTGTCACTCGACTTGAATAAGATATGACATCACCAGTTCAAGAAATGTCAGTCTTGAGACGACTCCATATTTTTTCTCTGCACAGCGCAATAATAAAACAGCAGACGTCGCCAGTTTCAGAAAATGTCAGTGTTGAGACGATGCCATATTTTTTCCCCCCTGAGAAAGTTTGATGTGCAAGATGAAGTTTCCATTCAAACGTGGAATGTCTTTGCATTTTTACATAAACATATTCGTATAATGCGATGTCTTGCTAGGTTATTGTGATTTACTCATTTATGTTTGGTTGAGCAGGCTAGGCTGAAGACACCAACTAGCAGAAGTAGCTATTGATCGGGCATGTGTTATTTTCAACTATGCTAGCCAACGTTAGCTAGCTCACTAATGATGTTAGCTAGACATCTTTTGGTAGCTAGACATCATTTATGATGGCGGAACATGTTTGTCACACCCGTTCTTAGACAGCCAGACAGCTCAATTTAAAACCAGTCAAATTGTGTTCTAGTTTCAGCTTGGGCCATGTAAGTTTCTCCCATCAATTACTTGGCTAGCAAACTAGCTCTGGCAGCGAGTCAGTTAGTTGGCTAGCTAGCTACTTGATATCTGGCTAAACATTTCCAAGGATTGATGGCAGGGGATACATCGTTTTAGTGATGTTAGCTATCTTAAATTCTAATGATGAAAACAGTGAAATTAATCGTGGAGGCAGTGCTAGTTAGCTATGTCATGTTTTATGTTTGAACTGGAATGTGCTAGGTGAGCTGTATTTGTTGAGGATGGTAGTCATTGTTATACTGAGTCAATTACTTTTCAGATACCAGATAGGAATTCACCGCCAAACAGTCCACAAAGAATTTGGTAAGAATATTTTAAAGTATTTAGCTAGCTAGTCAAAGTTGAATTGATAAGTAGGTTGTCATATGCTATCTTTTTTTGTTCTGTAAAATTGTTTTAAACATTGATCTAGACAGTTGGATGAAAGCTATGATTTTAGCTTGTTGTCCAGTTAGCTAGCTAGAATCGCTCATGGCTAGAATCGCACATGGCCGTGGCCCGTGGGTCCAGGCAAACATTTTCTTCATCAGTTCCATGCTTAACAGAAAGATAATAATAATAATAGTTGAGAAACATTTTATTGTAATTGTTTGTTTTATAATTGCAGTGATAATGTTAAAGGAATGACATGTTTACATACAACACAGCTTGCCAAAAACAAGTTAGGTTATTTAGTATTAATAAACTCTTTGGGCAATGCAATCTAGCTTATTGTTTCTGTACCCTGACATTGCTATTTTTCTTCTATGTTGGCATGCCTAGCTACAACTGCCATCAAATTACAATTTCCAATCTCTATTTAAAAAATTCAATCTAGCACATTTATTTTTGGTTTACATTAATCGGTAGACTACTAAAGAGGGCTGTCCTGTCTAATTTACACTATCTCAAACTAGCTAGAATACTGGTAGTTGTATCAATTTCCTTCAACAGGTAAAGTACCAGTCAAAAGTTTGGACACACCTACTCATTCAAGGATTTTTCTTCCTTTTTACTATTTTCTACATTGTAGAATAATAGTGAATACATCAAAACTATGAAATAACACACATGGAATCATGTAGTAACCAAAAGAGTGTTTACAAATCTAAATATATTTGAGATTCTTCAAAGTAGCCACCCTTTGCCTTGACAGCTTTGCACGCTTTTGGCATCCTCTCAACCAGCTTCACCTGGAATGCTTCTCCAATAATCTTGAAGGAGTGACCACATAGCCATATATGTAACGTAGATGCTGGGATCCGAGAAGCATGTGGTAAGTTTAATATAACAAAGACATGGACCGATACAACATAGGAGTAGCATCTTGCCATGAAACACAGAAACAATACTGCCTGGGGAATGAACCTAAGGAGTGCCAGATAAAGGGGAGGTAATGAGTGAGGTAATGGAGTCCAGGTGTGCCTCATGATGAAGCGCAGGTGTGCGTAATGATTGATGCCAGGTGCGCTTAATGATGGTTGCCAGGACCGGTGGTCAGTAACGGGCAACGTCAAAAGCTGGAGGGAAGAAGCGGGAGTAGATGTGACATTATATATTTTATCTTTTTAAATGCTATTCAAACGGTTATAGCGGTGACTGTGGTCATTTGGCTGACAAATAACTGTCATCCAAAACTCTATGACCATCACAGCCCTACTTGCAATGACTCTCTCTTTCTCTCTCACTTCCCACCCGTCTCCCTCTCCTTTTTAGCAGGTTCTGTATGGCGCATTGTCATTTGGAATGGATATGACACGCCCTGAGTGAAAGTGACATTATGTCAGAATTGTATCCTGTGATTCCTGTCAGACCCATTCACTTTTGCTGTGTACCTCATTCAAAATCAAATTGGAACTCTTGCAAAGCCTCCATAACTCCAGAAGACTCCAGCATAATGTCTCCAATAACACTTAAATAGACCCCAAGCCAGACATTCAGATGAGATTCGCAGACAAAGAAACCTCTTTAGCTGCTTGCTATTCCTTTGACTGAGTTTCAATTCGGTCAAAGAGAACAGGACGATTATGCTAAACTTTTAAACAGCAACAAACAAATGAAAGGTTGCCACTGAAATAGCTGTGCCTCGCTATACTGTCTCAGCCTCCTGCTGCTTGTCTAGGAAGCTGATAGATTGCAAAACATTCTCATGAAACAGTGAGAGGTCCACTGTTTGTGTGGATCTGTTGTAGCTGAATAAATGAAACTGTGATGTGTAAAGCCAAAGGGGAACTATCAGAAATGCGTGGGTGTCAAGTTGGCTGCAACTCCACACAGCTAGTCTAGCACAAGGACGATGATTGCTACTGTAGAAAAGGAACGGAAAAGAATATTCCATCAACAAGATGCTCAATTCAACAGGGTTGATTTAAGTATCTTGTTTGTTTACTTTTTCATCAAAAGAGGAACGATCTACCTTGACTGCTTTTGTTGTGATGCTGAAATCCATCAACTCCTAACCCATCAACCGTGAATAGAATATTATTATAAGTAAGAGTAATTTGGCCTTTCTTTCAGATTCCTCATTTTCAGAAAATCAAAAGAATTGTTTGGAGTTTTAGTGCAGGGTATTTGGTGTTTATTAGGATCCCCATTAGCCGCTGCATCAGCTACTCTTCCTGGGTCCACATGAAACATGACATAATACATAGTACAGGACATTATTAGTCACACAGCCTACAATATCTAGGTCTAATACATAGTACAGTGCAAATTACAATAGAAGATATATATGCAGTAAGGTGATCTTTTATCTGTTTTTTAAAACTGGTTTCATTGCTAGCTTGAGTTACCTGGGGTGGCAGAGAGTTCCATGTGGTCAGGGTTCTTCCAATGGAGGTGAAAGTGGGAATCCTCACAGACAGTGCTAAACACAAGTTGTTTATTTTTCTACACCCCGTTTAATCAATCCTCACGGTTGAGCCATCAGTCCAAATTTCAGACCAATGTCATCAGCACTAAAAGGTCAATCACAATCCTATTTGTATCTCAGTGTGCAACATATTACCTCATGGAAATCGTATTAATTTTGCTGCATTAAGTGTGAATGTTTTTTTGCCTTTTGAATCCAGTTTCCGTAGTTTGGGTGATTTCCGATGGCTGTGCTGGAAGATTGCTCATTCCACTAGTCATTGTTGGTGATGTTTTTTCGTGACATCAGGCTAAAATCTGTCCTGTGTGTCACATGTGATAGCAGCCTGTCTCCCCCTGCCTCTAATAGGGGAACAGCCCATCTTCCATGCCATTTTAAAATGGACTCTTCAAGGTCATCGTGCCGAAACATAATTAAATGTTCGCCCATTACAAGAAGCCCGGGGGGGGGGGGGTTAAAATAGTTGAAACTGTCTGACAGTGTTGAACACTGCAGAATAATGTCATGATTTTGTAAATTAGCCGAAAGGTCGGGTTTCCATTGTCGCAAAGGGCCAAGTACCCGCAACAAGGTCTCTTAGTGGAGGTGTAAGCATTTCTCTCCAGATAGTCTACTGGGAACACTGATTCATGTGCTCAACCACAATGGGCTTCAGGTGCTCACATTCATTCCATTTGTGCTGCTGCACAACGAGATCCTGATCTTTTCACTTATTCTTCTCCACTTAACGTCCACCCATACTTGATAAAAGGAGATTGGGAATGTATGGTTATGGGCATGGCAGAAGCACTTAGGATTCCATTCTAGACATTTGTGTGACATATTTTTATAATCCAATGCACCCCTCTCAGACCTTCAAAGCCCATTCACAACATAGTGGAGGTTTTGTCACACAATGTGTGTGGAAGTAGAAGATGCAGAATTTACCTTCGCCCTGTAGGAATTTATGTAGCAGGGTTAGGGTCAATCCCATTTCAGTTCATTCCATTCAGGAGAGATGCATTGACATTCATTTCATGAATGGGAAAGTGTCATTTGTCTTCAATAAGACCTTGTTGTGTAGACAAAGGATCTTTGTTCATCTTTGCATGGCTATTCTGTGGGAGGATAGATCCCTTGTCATGCTCTTAGCCCCTACCCGAAGGTAAAGCAACAGAGGATGTGTATATCCTTAGGCTCCTCTTCAACCTCAGCATAGAGAACATGTTGTTACTGAACACGTGCCAGCAGGGTTCCAGACTAACATTTCCCCCTGGTGGCACTGGTGCCACTAACTCTGTCAGTTGGTGGCACCAGCCCATGATTTGGTGGCACCCCAAAAAAAGTCATCATAAAGTAATTCAGAAAACTTTATTTAAGCAATATGGCCTGAGGAGGTGTGGTGTATGTCCAATATACCATGGCTAAGGGCTGTTCTTATGCCTGAGGTGCCTTATTGTTATTATAAACTGGTTACCAACGTTATTAGAGCAGTATAAATACGTTTTTTTTTTTCATACACGTACGGTCTGATATACCACAGCTTTACCACAGCTTTCAACCTTTGCAATATTGTTTCAATATTGAATTGTGATCTCCACTGTCCCATAGAAAGTGAATGTGTCCGAACGAGTAAAAGACAGAAATTTGAGCTGGTTGTCAGTGCAACATACAAAAACTTTCAGTTGACTGGCTACATCGATACTTTGTTGCGAAAACGAAAAATGGATGAGTGGAACATTTCTCTTGATCTTTGTTGGCAGCATGACTGGGGAAATATCTATAGAAATGCCCAGAGAATGCCCCTGAATTTCATCTCCATCCAAGGAGAGGAGAGTGTATCGGGGACTCTGGTACACGTCAGAACCGGTGGGCGTGGAACTATCTGTCAGCACTGCTACCCAAGATCTGTATGGCAGTGGGAACAACTAAATACACAAATCACAACATCAGGAACATTGCAATCCAGAAACTGTCCAATGCTGGTTTAGAAGCGAGGGAGACTGTCAGTGAGTGGGCATCAGTAGAAAAGTTGGCTCCAAACTTACTGGCGTCCCTCACTGACAGACAAAAAACGCTGGAGCAACGTCCTCGCCAAAAACAAAGAGAACTCCACAGCACCATCAACACCCAAAAGGCTGAAGCTAAGCAGCAGTACTAGTAGTAGCACAGACCCCCACAGATGTTTAATCCAATGCACCATTCAGGGGGATATGCAAATAAATGTAACATACAAAAAGTAGCGAGCTAACTCAGCTATGGTAGACAACAAAGAGAATGTATGGTTTCATTTATTAAAATCAGTTCAAATGAATGTTATGGATTGTCTTTCTTTTGTCTGAACAGTGTCCTGATGAGAGAGCACATGTTCTATGCCAGGCGAAATAGTGCATCAGTAGCTCGTTGTTATTGGATTTATCCAAATAAATGTCACTGAAAAACAGCTACTTTGCTGTTTGATGTGACTGTGTTAACCGTAGTTGGCAAGCTAGTAAGCAAGGGATAAGAACGTTGCCAGCTAAAGTGGCAACGGAACATTTAGAACAAACAACAGATACAGAAGTCTATGCCGCTCTGACATTGCTCGCCCAATATTTATATATTGTTTATTCCATTCCTTTACTTTAGATTTGTGTGTATTGTTGTGAAATTGTTAAATATTACTTTTAGATATTACTGCACTGTTAGAGCTAGAAACACAAGCATTTCGCTACACCCGCAATAACATCTGCTAAACACGTGTATATGATGAATAAAATTGGATTTGAAAAAAAATACTTCACGATTGGGTTGCGTCTCTGGCAACGTAACCAATAGAGACTATATCTCGTGAAAGAATTTATGAATAAATTATTTAAAATAAAACATTTTATGAAAATATGTCAATCGTTATTTGAATATGTTGGTAACAAAGTGAAATTTATTTTTTATTTTTATGTTTGCTAATGTATTGAAAATGAAATATGTAATTGAAATACAGTTGAAGTTGGAAGTTTACATACACTTAGGTTGGAGTCATTAAAACTCGTTTTTTAACCACTCCACAAATTTCTTGTTAACAAACTACATATTTGGCAAGTCGGTTAGGACATCTACTTAGTGCATGACACAAGTAATTTTTCCAACAATTGTTTACAGACAGATTATTTCACTTATAATTCACTGTATCACAATTCCAGTGGGTCAGAAGTTTACATACACTAAATTGACTGTGCATTTAAACAGCTTGGAAAATTCCAGAAAGTTATGTCAAGGCTTTAGAAGCTTCTGATAGGCTAATTGACATAATTTGAGTCAATTGGAGGTTTATCTGTGGATGTATTTCAAGGCCTACCTTCAAACTCAGTGCCTCTTTCCTTGACATCATAGGAAAATCTAAAGAAATCAGCCAAGAATTCAGAAAAGAAATTGTAGACCTCCATAAGTCTGGTTCATCCTTGGGAGCAATTTCCAAACGCCTGAAGGTACCACGTTCATCTGTACAAACAATAGTACGCAAGTATAAACTTCATGGGACCACGCAGCCATCATATCGCTCTGGAAGGAGACGCGTTCTGTCTCCTAGAGATGAACGTACTTCGGAACGTACATAAGTCAGGAAGTTAAAGCTTGGTCGCAAATGGGTCTTCCTAATGGACAATGACCCCAAGTATACTTACAAAGGTTTGGCAAAATGGCTTAAGGACAGCAAAGTCAAGGTATTGGAATGGCCATCTCAAAGCCCTGACCTCAATCCTATAGAAAATTTGTGGGCAGAACTGAAAAAGTGTGTGCAAGCAAGGAGGCCTACAGACCTGACTCAGTTACACCAGCTCTGTCAGGACGAATTGGCCAAAATTCACCCAACTTATTGTGGAAAGCTACCCAAAACGTTTGACCCAAGTTACACTCAATTAGCATTGCCTTTAAATTGTTTATGTAAACGTCTGACAAACTGGGAATTTTTGCCTGTGCTTAGCTCCATTACATTTATTTTTTTATTCTGAAAAACTCCCCAATCCTTATTGATTACAAGCATAGCCATAACATGATGCAGCCACCACTACAATTGAAAACATGGAGCGTGGTACTCAGTAACGTGTTGTTGTAACGCTTGTCGTGGTTGGAAGAAGAGGAGGACCAATGCGCAGCGTGGTAAGTGTCCATATTGATTTAATACGAAATAATGAACACTGAACAAAAACAAGAAAACGACAAACGAACAATCCTGTACGGTGAAACAAAAACACAGAACAGAAAATAATCACCCTCAAAACACAATGAAAAACAGGCTACCTAAATATGGCTCCCAATCAGAGACAACGACTGACACCTGCCTCTGATTGAGAACCATACTAGGCCAAACACATAGAAATAGAACAATAGAACAAAACATAGAAAAAACAACATAGAATGCCCACCCCAACTCACGCCCTGACCAAACTAAAATAAAGACATAACAAAGGAACTAAGGTCAGAACGTGACAGTTGTATTGGAATTACCCCAAACATAACAATTTTGTATTCTGGACAAAAAGTGAATTGCTTTGCCACATGTTTTGCAGTATTACTTTATTGCCTTGTTGCAAACAGGATGCATGTTTTTGAATATGTGTATTCTGTACAGGCATCTTTCTTTTCACTATGTCAATTAGGTTAGTATTGTGGAGTATCAACAATGTTTTTCATCCTCCTCAGTTTTCTCCTATCACAGCCATTAAACTCTGTAACTGTTGTAAAGTCACCATTGGCCTGATGTTGATATCCCTGAGCAGTTTCCTTCCTCGCCAGCAACTGAGTTAGGAACAATGCCTGTATCTTTGTAGTGTATTGACTGCATGTATTGATATGCCATCCAAAGTGTAATTAACAACTTCACCGTGCTCAAAGGGATTTTCAATGTCTGCTTTTTTTGTTTTTACCCATCTACCAACAGGTGCCCTTCTTTGTGAGGCATTGGAAAACCTCCTTGTTCTTTGTGGTTGAATCTGCAACGCCCTGATCTGTTTCACCTGTCCTTGTGCTTGTCTCCACCCGCTCCAGGTGTCGTATATTATCCCCGGTGTATTTATCCCTGTGTTTCCTGTCTCTCTGTGCCATTTCGTCTTGTTGGTGAAGTCAACCAGCGGTTTTGTCTCAGCGGCTGCTTTCCCAGTGTCTCTTTCCTCGCCCTCCTGGTTTTGACCCTTACCTGTCCTGACTCTGAGCCCGTCTGCCTGATCGCTCTGCCTGACCTCGAGCCTGCTTATCGTCTTGTACTATTTGGACTCTGACCTGGTTACTGAACCCCTGCCTGTCCTGTCCTCGAGCCTGCCTATCGCCTGGTACTGTTTGGACTCTGACCTGGTTTATGAACTCTCGCCTGTACCTGACCTGCCTTTTGTTATAATAAATATCGGAGCTCAACCATCTGCCTCCTGTGTCTGCATTTGGGTCTCGCCTGGTGCCATTATAGAACCTGTGTTTGAAATTCACAGAATGAGTGAAGAACCTTACAGAACATTTTATGTGTAGGTTACAGAGATGCGCTAGTCATTCAAAAAAGTATGTTAAACACTATTGCGCAGAGTGAGACCATGCAACTTATTATGTGACTTGTTAAGCACATGTTTACTCCTGAATTTATTTAGGCTTGCCATAACAAAGAGGTTGAATACTTATTGACTCAAGACATTTCAGCTTTTCTTTTTATTCATTTGTAAAAAAAAATCGAAAAAATGGTTTGTTTACATTTAGGCCATTTTTTAAATTTTACGGTCAAAATGGGCCTCCAGATTCTATATATTTTTCAATAGATGAATTTGCCTTTGTTTCTTTATGTGCACTAATATAGTATGTAGGCCTAATTCAATTGGTGTTAGTTCACCAGCTGAGGAAATGGAAACTCAAACATACGCTACCTCTAAATTTAACACCTACTGCTGGTAGCCATGTATTAATCAAACAGTAAATGTAATGTGCAAAAAAAATCTTTGCAATGACGATGGCCAATGCACATTTTCATACGCTCCTTATTTCAAAGCCATCCGACTGGGCACAGACGTCAATTCAATGTCTATTCCATATTGGTACAACGTAATTTCATAAAAATTATGTGGAAACAACATTGATTCAAACAGTTTGTGCCCAGTGACATACCAGATATATTGATAGTAAAACGGTGTGCTTTGAGCTCAAAAATGATTGTTCAGAAATAAAACATTCTACCTATTTAAATCTGAGTTGTTTTTTTTCCCGCAATTTCATTTTGAAATGTTATACAATCACGAGGGGCAAAAGATGGGGGAGAGAGAATGTGAGAGGCTTGCTTATTACAGTAGCCGGCGCCACCGAAAAAGGCAGGTACAGCGGCAGGGCAGGCATTTATTACAGGAATCCTAGGATAATGCACTGTACTGTTTTACAAATGCATGGTTTTATCTTCCCCAAAAATAGGACGTTTTGATTGAGGTGACCAGGTTAGAATGTGCAGTTCGCACCAGTGCGACCAATTAAAATGTAACTTGCACAGCCAAGTAAAATGGTTGCAAAATACAACTAAGTGGTCACAGTCTGGAGTTCTGCGTGCCAGACAGACCTACAGGGATGTATTATATTATGCTTATGGACAGCTGGATGCTACCAGTAACCTGACCACTAGGAGCCCAGCCATGAGGAAATTGGTCAAATAGTTTCTGTACTGATTTGAAAATGTTGAATGACCATTTTAAACAACCCAACTGAAACAGAGTTATTGTAATGACTCAAACCAGTCAAATGTTTAACCAGTCCAAGTATTAACTATTCACTTTAAGGGTTCTATTTGAACCATCTCAACGCAATGGTAAATCTATGCGCTGGCAGTGACGCTATGGGTCCGGGGATATGTCAGAAATACTTTTGCTATTTTCGCAGACATTATAATGAGCACAATAGCTGACTGTGGTGCGAAAGACATGTTGTAGGTGTGACGAGAGCTTGGCCACTCACTGGCCAATCAAGGGGTTCCAAGGCTTAATACCGCATGCGTTTGTCTCAAGTTCGGAAAGTTATTGACGGTCTTTGCGTTGTCATCAACTCAATTCATCTGGGGGCACGGAATATTTTCGTCCTAGTCCATTTTGGATTGATACTGCAGTTTATTAAATAGCATAGGCTACATACAGTAAGCAGTGAAATTGTTGAGCGTGAAAAACCCAGCAGTGTTGAAGTTCTTGACACACTCAAACCGGTGCCCCTGGCATATACAGTACTAGTCAAAAGTGTGGACACAGCTAATCATTTCAGGGTTTTTCGTAATTTTTTGCATTTTCTACATTATGGAATAATAGTGAAGACATCAAAACTATGAAATAACACAGATGGAATCAGGTAGTAACCAAACAAGTGTTAAACAAATCAAAGTATATTTTATATTTGAGATTCTTCAAAGTAGCCACCCTTTGCATTGATGACAGCTTTGCACACTCTTGGCATTTTCTCAACCAGCATCATGAGGTAGTCACCTGGAAAGCATTTCAATTAACAGGTATGCCTATTTAAAAAGTTACTTTGTGGAATTTCTTTCCTTCTTAATGCGTTTGAGCCAATCAGTTGTGTTGTGACAAGGTAGGGGTGGTATACAGAAGATAGCCCTATTTGGTAAAAGACCAAGTCCATATTATGGCAAGAACAACCCAAATAAGCAAAGAGAAACGACAATCCATCATTACTTTAAGACTTGGATGTCAGTCAATACGGACAATTTCAAGGACTTTGAACGTTTCTTCAAGTGCAGTCACAAAAACCATCAAGCGCTATGATGAAACTGGCTCTCATGAGGACCGCCACAGGAAAGGAAGACCCAGAGTTACCTCTTCTGCAGAGGATATGTTCATTAGAGGTAACTACACCTCAGATTGCAGCCCAAAGAAATGGTTCACAGAGTTCAAGTAACAGACACATCTCAACATCAACTGTTTAGAGGAGACAAAGTGAATCAGGCCTTCATGGTCAAATTTCTACAAAGAAACCACTACTAAAGGACAGTAATAAGAGGAACAAACTTGCTTGGGCCAAGAAACACAAACAATGGACATTAGACCGGTGGAAATCTGTCCTTTGGTCTGATGAGTCCAAATGTGAGATTTTTGGTTCCAACCACTGTGTCTTTGTGAGATGCCGAGCAGGTGAACGGATGATCTCTGCATGTGTAGTTCCACCGTGAAGCATGGAGGAGGAGGTGTGATGGTGTGGGGGTGCTTTGCGGGTGACACTGTCGGTGATTTATTTAGGCACACTTAATCAGCATGGCTACCATAGCATTCTGCAGCGATATGCCATCCAATCTGGTTTGCGCGTAGTACATCTCAATTGTCAGTGGAAACCACATTTGTTTAAGCAAGTCAGCCATTTCAGCTATGTGTTTTACAAAGGCAGTAAATAAGGCTGAACTGTTTCGCTGCCAGACAAGGTTCCGCTGATAGCCAGGTGTAGCAGTGGTAAGGATTCACTCAATGGTGCTGTAAAGAAAGCTCTGCTGTTGGGACAACTTGTGTGAAGAAAATGCTGTTGTCTATCAAAAATGACAAGCCACCAGGGTCTGACAACTTGAATGGAAAATTACTGAGGATAATAGCAGATGATATTGCCACTCCTATTTGCCATATCTTCAATCTAAGCCTACAAGAGAGTGTGTACCCTCAGGCCTGGAGGAAAGCAAAAGTAATTCCGCTACCCAAATATAGTAAAGCCCTCTTTACTGGCTCAAATAGCCAACCAATCAGCCTGTTACCAACCTTGAGTAAACTTTTGAAAAAATTGTGTATGACTAGATACAATGCTATTTTACCGTAAACAAATTGACAACAGACTTTCAGCACACTCATAGGAAGGATATTCAACAAGCACATCACTTGTTGAGAAATTGATGATAAAATGATTGTGGTAGTTGTTTTGTTTGACTTCAGTGTGGATTTTGACATTATTGATCATAGTCTGCTGATGGAAACACTTGTACTGGCTTTACACCCCCTGCTATATTGTGGATAACGAGATACCTGTCTAACAGACAGTTTCTACAGCAAGTGAAATCACTGCAACTCTTAACAAAGAGCTGCAGTTAGTTTCAGAATGGGTGGCAAGGAATAAGATAGTAAACTAAAAGCATTGTATTTGGGACAAATCATTCACTAAACCATAAACCTCAACTAAATGTTGTAATAAATAATGTGGAAATTGAGCAAGTTGAGGTGACTAAACTGCTTGGAGTAACCCTGTATTGTAAACTGTCATGGTCAAAACGTGTTGATACAACAGTAGCTAAGATGGGGAGAAGTCTGTCCATAATAAAGTGGTGCCCTGCCTTCTTAACAACACTATCAACGAGGCAGGTCCTACAGGCCCTAGTTTTGTCGCACCTGGACTACTGTTCAGTCGTGTTGTCAGGTGCTACAAAGAAGGCGCAATTGGCGCAGAACAGGGCAGCAGGGCTGGCCCTAAAATGTAGATGGAGAGCTAACATTAATAATATGCATGTACATCTCTCATGGCTCAAAGTGAAGGAGAGATTGACTTTATCAGTACTTGTTTTTGTAAGAAGTGTTGACAGGCTGAATGCACCGATGTGTCTGTTGAGATCATCTAGCACACAGCTCGGATACCCATACATATCCTAAAAGGCATGCCACCAAAGTGTCACACCCTGATCTGTTTCACCTGTCTTTGTGCTTGTCTCAACCCTCCTCCAGGTGTCGCCCATCTTCCCCATTATCCCCAGTATATTTATATCTGTGTTCTCTGTTTGTCTGTTGCCAGTTCGTTTTGTTCGTCAAGCCTACCAACGTTTTTCCCCTTACTCCTGTCTGTTTCTAGTTCCTGTTTTCTAGTTTTCCTGGTTTTGACCATTCTGCCTGCCCTGAGCCTGCCGGCCGTTCTGTACCTTGTCACACCACACTGGATTATTGACCTCTGCCTGCCCTGACCCTGAGACTGCTTGCCGCTCTGTTCTGTCATGACTGGCCTGTTCGGGTCAGGTTACCGTGGATCACAGTCCCACAGAGACATCTGTTACTCCTACCAGAGGGGGAGAGGTATAGAGGTATGATGGGGGGGGGGTTTATGACACCTCACGCCCATTGTAAATCTTAAGGTAGCAGACAAAATCCTTTGTCCTCTGTGTGGAGGATTGGAATGTTTGTATGGGCCCTATGGAGAATACCTCAGAACGGTAACATGCAACAAATGGACTTTGGGACAATATATTTCATCACCCAAAATGGTGGTAACAACAATAGATGGAATATTAAAATGAATGTTGTTTTTGTTATTCTGTTAAAAGTTAAATGACGACGTTATAAAGAAAACATTGTAACTTGAGTTTTCATAATATGTACATGATGTTTGCATACTGTGTGTTGTGTGGAAAATGTCCAGATCAAATTTTAAAAAATTCTAAAGATGAACTGTGAATTTAGTTGTCTAAACTGGACCAGAGTAAAATTCCTGATGCCTTGCCTCGTAACTAGATACTTCCCAGAGAACTTGTCATAAAGACTGACATGCCCTTTCTACTCTGGGGTATAAAACATGTGAGTTAACCTCTTAATAATCAATGCTAGTGTAACGGATGTGAAATGGCTAGCTAGTTAGCGGTGGTGCGCGCTAATAGCGTTTCAATCATTACGTCACTCGCTTTGGGACCTTGAAGTAGTAGTTCCACTTGCTCTGCAAGGGCCACGGCTTTTGTGGAGCGATGGGTAACGACGCTGTTGACACAGTTGTTGATGTGTGCAGAAGGTCCCTGGTTCGCGCCCGGGTCGGGGCGAGGGGACGGTCTAAAGTTATACTGTTACACTATGGTGTGTTTACGGACATATTCAATCAATCCTTATCCCAGTCTGCTGTTCCCACATGCTTCAAGAGGGCCACCATTGTCCCTGTTCCCAAGAAAGCTAAGGTAACTGAGCTAAACGACTACCGCCCCGTAGCACTCACTTCCGTCATCATGAAGTGCTTTGAGAGACTAGTCAAGGACCATATCACCTCCACCCTACCGGACACCCTAGACCCACTCCAATTTGCTTACCGACCCAATAGGTCCACAGACGACGCAATCGCAACCACACTGCACACTGCCCTAACCCATCTGGACAAGAGGAATACCCATGTGAGAATGCTGTTCATCGATTACAGCTCAGCATTTAACACCATAGTACCCTCCAAACTCGTCATCAAGCTCGAGACCCTGGGTCTCGACCCCGCCCTGTGCAACTGGGTCCTGGACTTCCTGACGGGCCGCCCCCAGGTGGTGAGGGTAGGTAACAACATCTCCACCCCGCTGATCCTCAACACTGGGGCCCCACAAGGGTGCGTTCTGAGCCCTCTCCTGTACTCCCTGTTCACCCACGACTGCGTGGCCATGCACGCCTCCAACTCAATCATCAAGTTTGCGGATGACACTACAGTGGTAGGCTTGATCACCAACAACGACGAGACGGCCTACAGGGAGGAGGTGAGGGCCCTCGGAGTGTGGTGTCAGGAAAATAACCTCATACTCAACGTCAACAAAACAAAGGAGATGATTGTGGACTTCAGGAAACAGCAGAGGGAGCACCCCCCTATCCACATCGACGGGTCAGTAGTGGAGAAGGTGGAAAGTTTTAAGTTCCTCGGTGTACACATCACGGACAAACTGAACTGGTCCACCCACACAGACAGCGTTGTGAAGAAGGCGCAGCAGCGCCTCTTCAACCTCAGGAGGCTGAAGAAATTCGGCTTGTCACCAAAAGCACTCACAAACTTCTACAGATGCACAATCGAGAGCATCCTGTCGGGCTGTATCACCGCCTGGTACGGCAACTGCTCCGCCCACAACCGTAAGGCTCTCCAGAGGGTAGTGAGGTCTGCAGAACGCATCACCAGGGGCAAACTACCTGCCCTCCAGGACACCTACACCACCCGATGTCACAGGAAGGCCATAAAGATCATCAAGGACAACAACCACCCAAGCCACTGCCTGTTCACCCCGCTATCATCCAGAAGGCGAGGTCAGTACAGGTGCATCAAAGCAGGGACCGAGAGACTGAAAAACAGCTTCTATCTCAAGGCCATCAGACTGTTAAACAGCCACCACTAACATTTAGCGGCCGCTGCCAACATACTGACTCAACTCCAGCCACTTTAAAAATGGGAATTGATGGAAATTATGTAAAAATGTACCACTAGCCACTTTAAGCAATGCCACTTAATACAATGTTTACATACCCTACATTACCCATCTCATATGTATATATACTGTACTCTATATCATCTACTGCATCTTGCCATCTTTATGCAATACATGTACCACTAGCCACTTTAAACTATGCCACCTTATGTTTACATACCCTACAGTACTCATCTCATATGTATATACCGTACTCTATACCATCTACTGCATCTGCCATGCCGTTCTGTACCACCACTCATCCATATATCTTTATGTACATATTCTTTATCCCTTACACTTGTGTGTGTGTGTAAGGTAGTAGTGTGGAATTGTTAGGTTAGATTACTGTTGGTTATTACTGCATTGTCGGAACTAGAAGCACAAGCATTTCGCTACACTCGCATTAACATCTGCTAACCATGTGTATGTGACTAATAAAATTTGATTTGATTTGATTTGATTTGGTTGTAACGGTCCTGACCTGTTTTATGTTGTTTTTGTATGTGTTTAGGTCAGGGCATGTGTTTTGGGTGGGCAGTCTATGTTATCTGTTTCTATGTTGGTTGTGGTTGCCTGGTATGGCTCTTAATTAGAGGCAGGTGTTTTGCGTTCTCCTCTAATTAAGAGTCATATTTAGGTAGGGTGTTCTCACTGTTTGTTTGTGGGTGATTGTCTTCCGTGTTTGTGTATGATGTTACACCATACGGGATTGTTTCGGTTTGTTCGTGCGTTTTTGTAGTAAGTACTTGTTCGTTCGTTCTGCGTGTGTTATGTCAGTTCGTCGTACTAAGTCTGTCTATTTTCGTTTTGTTATTTTGTTAGTTTATTCAAGTATAGTTTGTTTCGTTTTGTCTTATAAATAAAATTCATCATGTATTCACAACCCGCTGCGCCTTGGCTCGATCACTACTCCACCTCTTCTTATGAAGAGAGAGAGGAACGCCGTAACAGAATCACCCACCACGCTAAGACCAAGCGGCAAGGGAATGCTCAACAGAGCAACAAGGACTCCTGGACTTGGGAGGAGATCCTGGATGGTAGAGGACCTTGGGCTCAGCCAGGGGAATATCGCCGTCCCAAGGAGGAGTTGGAAGCAGCGAAGGCTGAGAGGCGCTGGTATGAGGAGGCAGCGCGTCGACGCGGTTGGGAGCCCGTGAGTCAGACCCAAAAATTTCTTGGGGGGGGGCACACGAGGAGTGTGGCAAAGCCGGGTAGGATACCCGAGCCAACTCCCCGTGCTTACCGTGGAGGTAGAAGGCGTCGTACTGGTAAGACACCGTGTTATGCGGTAAAGCGCACGGTGTCCCCAGTACGCGTGCTTAGCCCAGTGCGGGCTATTCCACCTTGCCGCACTGGGAGGGCTAAGTTGGGCATCGAGCCGAGTGCCATGAAGCCGGCCCAACGTATCTGGTCTCCAGTACGTCTCCTCGGGCCGGCGTACATGGCACCAGCCTTACAGGTGGTGTCCCCGGTTCGCCTGCATAGCCCAGTGCGGGCTATTCCACCTCGCCGCACTGGCAGGGCTACGGGGACCATTCAACCTGGTAAGGTTGGGGAGGCTCGGTGCTCAAGAGCACGTGTCCTCCTTCACGGTCCGGTATACCCGGTGCCACCTCCATGTACCAGTCCTCCGGTGGCAGCCCCCCGTACCAGGCTGTCTCTCCGGGTTCTCTCTCCAGCTGTTTCCTCCTCTCCAGCGCAGCCAGTGCCTAGACCACGCACCAGGCTGTCTCTCCTTCTCCTCCCTACAGAGCCGTCCTGCCATGACCAGCCAGAGCCGTCCTGCCATGATCAGCCAGAGCCGTCCTGCCATGACCAGCCAGAGCCGTCCTGCCATGACCTGCCAGAGCCGTCCTGCTATGACCTGCCAGAGCCGTCCTGCTATGACCTGCCAGAGCCGTCCTGCTAGGACCTGCCAGAGCCGTCCAGCCAGGACCTGCCAGAGCCGTCCAGCCAGGATCTGCCAGAGCCGTCCAGCCAGGACCTGCCAGAGCCGTCCAGCCGGGACCTGCCAGAGCCGTCCAGCCGGGACCTGCCAGAGCCGTCCAGCCGGGACCTGCCAGAGCCGTCCAGCCGGGACCTGCCAGAGTCCCTCAGCCGGGACCTGCCAGAGTCCCTCAGCCGGGACCTGCCAGAGTCCCTCAGCCGGGACCTGCCAGAGTCCCTCAGCCGGGACCTGCCAGAGTCCCTCAGCCGGGATCTGCCAGAGTCCCTCAGCCGGGATCTGCCAGAGTCCCTCAGCCGGGATCTGCCAGAGTCCCTCAGCCGGGATCTGCCAGAGTCCCTCAGCCGGGATCTGCCAGAGTCCCTCAGCCGGGATCTGCCAGAGTCCCTCAGCCGGGACCTGCCCCTTGTCCCGGTGCTGCCCCTTGTCCCGGTGCTGCCCCTTATCCCGGTGCTGGTCCTTATCCCGGTGCTGCCCCTTGTCCCGGTGCTGCCCCTTGTCCCGGTGCTGCCCCTTGTCCCGGTGCTGCCCCTTGTCCCGGTGCTGCCCCTTGTCCCGGTGCTGCCCCTTGTCCCGGTGTTGCCCCTTGTCCCGGTGCTGCCCCTTCTCCCGGTGCTGGCCGTTCATTTAGGGGATGTTAGTTTTAGGGTGGTCATTGGGAGGGGAAGACAGAAGCGGGGAGTGACTATGGTGGTGTGGGGACAGCGTCCAGAGCCGGAGCCACCACCGTGGTCAACTGCCCACCCAGACCCTCCCCTGGACTTTGTGCTGGTGCGCCCGGCGTTCGCACCTTGAGGGGGGGGTGCTGTAACGGTCCTGACCTGTTTTATGTTGTTTTTGTATGTGTTTAGGTCAGGGCATGTGTTTTGGGTGGGCAGTCTATGTTATCTGTTTCTATGTTGGTTGTGGTTGCCTGGTATGGCTCTTAATTAGAGGCAGGTGTTTTGCGTTCTCCTCTAATTAAGAGTCATATTTAGGTAGGGTGTTCTCACTGTTTGTTTGTGGGTGATTGTCTCCTGTGTCATCGAATGTATGTACCATACGGGACTGTTTGGCTGTTCGTTTATTTTGATGTCGTCTGTTTCCTGTCCGTGAGTTTACGTTTAGTTATGTAAGTTTATGTTCAGGTTTCGTCAACGTCGTTTTCTTGTTTTGTAAATTTGTAAGTGTTTTGTTTCGTGTTGCCATCGGGTTCAAATAAAAGATGGCTTATTTCCCGAATGCTGCATATTGGTCTGATGATCCTTCTCTCCTCTCCTCGTCCGAGGATGAGGAGAGCGACAGCCCTAACAATGGTTGAGTACCTGTATCTGTATCTAAGAAGATGAATTCAAGCATGACCACCCGGTTATTCTCTCCAAGGAACCATCTGTCTACACTGATTTAATTCCCACGCTGGAACCATCTAATGGCTGATTAGCCGTCCTCAGAAGACCTCTCTCATAGAACGAGGGCAAGGAAACAGACAACTAAGAAAAGGTACGTTGTGACATCTGGTGGACAATCAGAGACTTACACCGACCAACAAATGAGACGACCACCCAGAGAACGGGACGTTGGCCGAACCTCTCCCACTAAGCGGAACTCGGCCCTGGCCCAACAGATACCCAACAGAGACCTTCAACAGGTAATTACATCATTATATTCTGACCCATAAGAGTGGCAGTTCGGGGCAAGGTGTTAGCGCTAAACTAAGCATAGTTTACAAATGTATCCAAGTGTGCTTTTCTCAAGTGCATCTCTTTCTCTCTCTTTCTAAATCCCTATCTTCTGTAACGTGTCATATTTTGTTGGTCCGCGAGGGACCTTTTTCATTGTACTAAGTTCTAATCAATTGCCTAGACTGTGTGTTTGTGTATGTGTATCTTATATTATCATTTAGCTTGTTAATCAAATAATTAACTCAATTGGTGTGGTATGGGATGATTTAGTGAGACCCCGGGTTTGTGCAGATTTACTACTTATGCGACGTTCCGAATGAGACTGTAGAAGAAATTACTGAATTAGCGACTGCTGTAAAATTGATATTCTGATATTCTTTGAGTTAATGTGGGAAACAGAAACTCATTAAAACAAAGTTTTCCCATGGTGCCCCAGGTTGATGATAACCTGAATAATTTAATCACATAATTATAAACATAGTTCATTATTCGATAAACAGTCGTCACATTTATGATACCAACGTCACGACAGTACCTTTTGGACTCTGATCTGGATTACTGACTTCTGCCTGCCCTTGACCTGTTGTTTTACCTGCCCCCTGTTCTAGTAATTTACTTTTGTTACCTCAATACTGTCTGCATCTGGGACTTCCCTGAAACGTGATAGTACGAACTGGCCATGACTGACCCAGCAGACTCGGACCAGCTCCGCAATGCCATCTCCTCCCAAGGAGCCACCATCGGAAGGCATGAGGAGTTGCATTGTGGTCTCGTGGAAGGGTTCCCGACCTTGACCGAACACCATGACTGAGTGTAGAACACATTGCTGGAGCAATTCCGCGTGTTGTCTGTTAGGCAGCCTACCATGACGGTAACCTCCCAGCTTCTCAGTAACCTGGCTGTTAGCAGCGCCTCTTCCCCGGCCATCCCGGTTTCCCGGGAACCCCGCTTCGATGGAGAGTCGGTCACCTGTCAGGCGTTTCTCGCTCAGTGTTCCCTCATCAACGAGCTGCAACCCTCCTCCTTCTCCTCGGACCGCTCTAAGATAGCGTACCTCATCACGCTGATGTCCGGGAGGGCTCTCGTCTGGGCTACGGCAGTATGGGAACAACAGTCGGCCGTATGCATCAGTCTGGAGGAGTTCGTGGCGGAGATAAAGAAAGTTTTCGATGCTCCATTGTCCAGGAGAGAGGCTGCTCGGAAGTTACTCCAGCTTTGGCAAGACTCCCGCAGTGTGGCAGACTATGCAGTGGATTTCCGCACGTTGGCAGCTGAGAGTGCCTGGAACACGGAAGCACTGTTCGACATGTTCCTGCATGGAGTTTCGGAGGAAGTAAAGGATAAGCTTGCAGCCCGGGAACTACCGGCGGATCTTGACTCGCTCATCACCTTGACCATTCGGATCGATGGGCGACTATGGGAACAAAGGAAGGAGAGGAGATTCGATTTCAAATGCTTGCTCAAGGATTCCACCTCGCCTCCGATGTTGCTGGACCCCAGGAAGAGTGGGATCCCTAATAAATACAACTACAAATGTAGGCCCTAACTGACTTCAGATGGGCAAATGCTTACCTTTGATGGCCACTGGCACACTGGAAAAGTGTGCTCTTTATGGATGAATCCCGGTTTCAACTGTACCGGGCAGATGGCAGACAGTGTATGATGTCGTGTGGGCGAGCGGTTTGCTGATGTTAACAAAGTGCCCCATGGTGGTGGTGGGGTTATGGTATGGGCAGGCATAAGCTACAGACAACAAACACAATTGCATCTTAGCAATGGCAATTTGAATGCACAGTGATACCTTGATGAGATCCCTAGGGCCATTCTGGTGCCATTTATCCACCGCCATCACCATTCAGCATGATAATGCACAGCCCCATGTTATAAGGATCTGTACATAATTCCTGGAAGCTGGAAATGTCCCAGTTCTTCCATGGCCTGTATACTCACCAGACATGTCACCCATTGAGCACGCTTGGTATGCTCTGGATCGACGTGTACGACAGTGTGTTCCAGTTCCTGCCAAAATCCAGCAACTTTGCAAAGCCATTGAAGAGGAGTGGGACAACATTCCATAGGCCACAATCAACGGTCCGATCTACTCAATGCGAAGGAGATGTCGTGCTGCATGAGGCAAATGGCAGTCACACCAGATATTGACTGTTTTTTTTAATCTACGCCCCTATTTTTTTTAAGGTATCGGTGATGCATATCTGTATTCCCAGTGAAATCCATAGATCAGGGCCTAATTAATGTATTTAAATGTAATGATTTCCTTAGATGAACTGTAACTCAGTAAAATCTTTGAAATCGTTGTATGTTGAGTTAAACATTTTGTTCAGTATAATAATATCAGAACTGTCCGGCTTTATTAACAATATGAAGACATTTAAACATGATTAGTGTAAGCTCTATATCAGATCCCCTTTACAAAAGCGCTATCAATGTGTTCTAATGATGAGTTGCTAACAGTGGAATTGTAATCCAGATTAGTTGCATGAGCTGGTCAATTTCCATAATCTTCTGATTCTGTTTCACAAAAACACGTTCCTTTCCTTAATACATTTTTATTGCAATGGAGAAGAAAAAAAATCACTTCTGCCTACAAGCCACCCACACAAGTGTGCCTGGATTTTTTTATAAAACCAGCACACACACACACACACACGCGTATCCATGCATGTATATTGTACAAATGCACACACGCTACTCCAAGTCCTGTTTACACTATCATTGTCCCAGTGGTCAGGACGTTCAGAGTCGTATCATCATTAACTTGATCGATTATATCTCTTAAGGCATGGTTCAACAGTAATCAAGAGCTCTGCACCAAAGAGGGGTGTCATGTCTGCAGTCAAAGATGACTCTCCAGAGGTTTGGCCCTAATAGCCTTCACTTTACTACCACTGCTGTGCTCTGCCTGTGTTCCAACTTGCCAGTATTTTATACATTTATTTAAGAATCCTCTCTCAAAAGCAACGCTCACTGCCCCCCAGGCACATGCAGGTGCACACACACACACACACACACACATTTTTGCAGGTCCCACAGTGAAGGGCTCATGAGGTTGTGTACCAGTATCTATACTACACTTTCTATTGCTATTTGCTGTTACTTCCAGACTTACGTTATTACCCAACCATGTCTTTCAGTTTCCCAGAAACCATTTCACACAGATTCAGCTCAGATGGTGAAAACTGAATTGCATTAGCTCATGTCATAAATTCTCAAATATCATCTAAATTGCAACATGAGGTTTATCAAAGGAATCCAAACTGGGTATGAATCCTTAAATCGTGAACTGATAATATTAATTGATATCTGAATGTTTGATGTCCCTCCATCTCTTTCCTCCTATGCCCACCCTCTTTCCCAGTATGTGAAGTCAAGTCCAGGGTCAATATGTGTGGGTGACGAGCAGCTGCTCACCACAGACTGGCCTTTGCCTAAGAGGGGGAGGCTGAGGGACACTAAAAATCCTTCTCCAGACTGTTTACTGGGGGTACACCCAGGCCACATCGACAACAATCACCTACCTGCCATGCGTACTTACTACTCATCTCCTATCTTTAGAAACTATTCAGCTCCAAAGTAATTTTCTGTCTTCCTTCAGGGGTAAAAGTAGTTTTGGTCCAAGCAGGTGGCTGCTGTGGTAGCTGACTCAGATGATTAGCTTGTTCTGCTCACTCTCTGGGAAGTGTATTAGAATAACCTCTGGCTAACCTTTTGTAAAGGTTAATATTTAATTGAAAAGAAAGAGACGTTGTTCAGAGTGAGAGGTATCCAAAATATGAGATAATTATGCTGTAATGTACTGTATATGATCAGAGATGTCTGCTTAAAGTCCCAACTACACATGAAGCAGCAACTAAAGTAACAGATTGTCATCCATATCCCTGCACCAAACCACAGCAATAACTCTTAGCATTGCTCCTGTCCTACTACAACTTTTACCCCATCAGCATTTGATGGCTATTACACATGAATCAAATACACGTTTTTGGTCGTGTACACAGTTAAGCAGATGTTATTGCGGGTGCAGCGAAATGCTTGTGTTACCACTGTAGCGCCTAACAGTGCCGTAAAATGTGAAGCAAGTTCACAAATAATCACAAACAAGAAATCAAGAAATGTCAGAATGAATCCAATTAACAACCCAAATAACACTACATCAGAGTGAGCTATGTCAAGAATCCAGTATTTAAATATGTGTTGTGTATTGTGGGGGATGAATCAGAATTAGTTGGGTAACATAGATAAATAAGATGTTTTATTTACATAATATGCTTATGTGATATAATTGTCTTTAGAATGTCTCCCTTTGGACTATACTGTTGGCAGTTGCACTTTTCCCTTCTCAGCTAGGGAAAAGTCACTTGGGGCCCAGAGAGGGGAGAGGTCAGGCTTGTCTTTTACATGTCCTTTTCCCATTGGGGGGAGGAGTATGGCAGTGTCTGGAACCATTGTATGTCCCCTCTGATGTTGCACTTATCTTGAGATAGCGTATGACCTAGAGGCTCACTCCCCTCAGTGAGCTTGTCCAGGAGTGGGGAGAAGAGGAGGTTTTACTTGAGATAGGAGAAGATAGAGTTGACAATTGAGTTATGCCTTGGATGAGGTAATGTTTTGGTACTATGAAGTACCAGGAACGAGATTAGATCCTCGTCTTAGAGACCAAACTGAACGATAATTTATAGCTAATGCTATCTGGCTATGGGATACTCCTCTCTCAAGTAAAAGTCTTTCTTTGTGAACTGTTCCTAAGATCTGTGGTTCGTCATGTAAGTTGAGAGGGGTGTATCTTGGCTATAAAAGATCTTGGTATTCTTTTGTAGGCACTCTCAGAATTCATTATAGACACTGAATTGATCTGAGAGTCAAAGGGCGATTTTGAAGCACATATTATTAAAGATTAAATTTAAGTATAACTCTGACTGGTGTGTGGTTTATAACTCTCCTCATTTGGTAATACAGGAAATTGCCACGACAGTATAATAAAAATGCAATATACAGTAGTAGATACACTGCATTAGGAAAGTATTCAGACCCCTTTACTTTGTTACGTTACAGCCTTATTCTAAAATGGATCAAATAAAATAAATTCCTCATCCAATCTACACACAATACACCATAATGACAAATAATCAACAGGTTTTCAAAAATGTTTGCACATTTATTACAAAAAAAAAAATAACAGAAATACCAAAATTGAGCTCAGGTGCATCCTGTTTCCATTGATCATCAAATCATATTTTATTGGTCACATACACATGGTTAGCAGATGTTAATGCGAGTGTAGCGAAATGCTTGTGCTTCTAGTTCCGACCGTGCAGTAATATCTAACAAGTAATCTAACAATTTCACAACAACTACCTTAAACACAAGTATATAAGGTAGTTGTGATGTTTCTACAACTTGATTAGAGTCCACCTGTGGTAAATTCAATTGATTGGACATGGTTTGGAAAGGCACACACCTGTCTAAGGTCCCACAGTGCATGTCAGATAAAATAACCAAGCCTTTTATTGTCCCCAGCCCAAGTTGCACCTATGTAATGATCATGCTGTTTAATCCGCTTATTGATATTCCACACCTGTCAGGTGGATGGATTATCTTGGCAAAGGAGGAATTATCACTAACATGGATGTAAACAAATTTGTACACCAAATTTGAGAGATTTTTTTTTTTGTGCGTATGGAAAATTTCGAGGTTATTTTATTTCAGCTCATGAAACATGGACCAACACCTTACATGTTGCGTTTATATAGTTCAAGAAATAGAAAGTGTCCCATGTTTAATGTCTTTATAAACATGGGATAGCAGCGTTGGCTGTGTGAGTGTTTGTGTATGTACGTGTGTTTGTGAGTATGGACATATGCGTGTGTGCCTGTAAATGTGAGTGCAGGAATTTGTGTGTGTATGAGGTGTGTGTGTGTTTTATGTGAGTGTGTGGGAGTATGTGTGCAAAAAGTCTCTAGGGTGCAGGACAGAGTACCGGGCAGGTAGACGGCTAGTGATGGCTGTTCAACAGTCTGATGGCCTGGTGATAGAAGCTGTTTCCAAACCACTTGGTTACAGATCTAATGCACTTGTACCGTCAGTAGCAGAATGAAAAGTCAGTGGCCCTTAATGATCTTCCCTCTGAAGAGCCATGTGGTTGAGGATGGTGCAGTTGCCGTACAAGGTGACGATGCAGCACGACCGCATGCTCTCAGTGGTGCATCTGTAGAAGTTTGTGACGGTTTTAGGGGTGGATAAAACAATTTATAAATATGTGTGTGGGGGGGGGGGGGGATTTCTATACAATTTAAAACTCTAAAATGCAATTTGGAGAACTGCTGTTTGGAGAACAAGCCATCATCACATTATAGAGGCTGTAGCTTCATTCACCTCAGTCAATCTACAAACTCAAAGCCAATTAGCTACACAATTAGCCGCTAAACATGAACTCACATTAACTTAGAACTGTGAATTTAAAAATTATAATTTAATACGTACAAAGGGATCTGCTAGCAGGAAAATTATTTTATTATTAAAAGGTAAACAAATTAGTTTGCTTTACATAATTTTTTGATGCAGTTAGAGTGACTAACAAAATCAATGGGGTCCCCTTAGAGGTCAGGGCACATATCCTGCGTGTCCGGTCTGTAATTCTATCACGATGACGACAGGTTTAGATAGCTGACTAGACTAATTTACCAATCAAAAACATTTCAACTGACATGGGTTAATAATTGAGAGACTTTCAGTGAGTGACATAACAAGAGGAAAACTGATGAAGAACAACCACGTTTTGAAATTGCACTTTGTGTACTCTACTGTTCTATCTCTCAACACTGTTCAAACAACATCCTCTGTGGGCTTCCTGATGAACCCAGTGACAGAGTCAGTGTACTCAATGTTATTCTCAGAGATGACCCAGAAGATTTCCCATTCCACGGAAGCAAAACAGTCCTGAAGCATAAATGACGATTGGTCAGACCAGTGTTGAACAGTTCTAGTCATGGGCACTTCCTGCTTCAGCTCCTGCCTATAGGCAGGTAGGAGCAGGATGGAAGAGTGATCTGAAAGAGGAGCGGGGGGGAGGGCTTTGTATCCATTCCACAAGGGAGTGTAGCAGTGATCCAAGGTCTGGTCTGAGTAGGGCTGTGGTGGTCACAAAATGTTGTCAGCTGGTGATTGTCAAGCAAAATAACTGTCGGTCTCACGGTGATTGACCGTTAATTAACAAACATATTTAGCATCGCCTGGCTTCCACACACAGCCTACAAGCCATTTAACAGTCTAATAAATCCATGTAATATCGCCTACACCTTCACAATAAATGCATTATTTATTTTGGACAGGTCTAAAGAAGCATGATATGATGCAAATGGCATCTATTTCTGAAGAACAGAATAGCATACTTTTGTTGTCCTTATGTTAGGTCCTGATGTGGCAATTGTATGAAGAATACAATTGAACAAAGCAGAATAAAATATAAATATTGTCTCCAACCGATTTAAGGGAGTGCGCACATGCGGCTATTCTGTGTTGAGCGGTTGACAAAGAAATAGGTACTCCTATATGCTTAATTTAGAGTTATTAATGCAACTTTAGTTGTTCTACAAACGTTGGGCTATATGTTTTAATTTTTAATACATTGTATGGCTGCATGAAGCGACTCTAATGATGGTTTGAAAAAAGTTGGATGAAAGGCATAAGCTCTGCTTAGTTTTTTTTTGCCTAGGCTGTACACACTCCAATAGTCTCATTCACAATTTGACAAGCACTTGATAATGCCTCGAATTTCACCGCGGCATCCCCTTTGTGGCCATAATGCACCCTAAAAGAATCCATGCCTTTTGCAGCCCAGAGTGCTGCGTTGTGCCCTTTCTCCCTGAGTGTGCTGCACAATCAGAAGCCCTTTCACTCACATGGCTCTCTGGTCACTTGATCGGGTCTTTCTCACAGGCTACAAGTGAAGACAGACACGTCGGGGACGCAACTGCGCGCGTCCTTATCCAATTACAAGGTGCATATTGGATGAACTGTCCACATTTACTTTTCGTCAACCAACAAGTTGAGTAGGCCTAACGAACAGCAAAAGCACTAGTCTATATCAATCTACTATCTCCCATAGTACAAAAGTCGACCTATTCTGTGCGAGAAATAAATATTCCAAAGATAGTCTGGGACAGTTGTGGGATGCGATAGATCCCAAGATAATACAACCACGAGCATCAAAACTCATTTTTTTTGCAATGTGGCTGACTCAACAGATCAGAACGTTTACAGTGTACAAGTGATTGTCGGGAGTAGGCTACAAGATTGGGGGATTCTAAATTGTTTGCCTTCACTAGACAACTAATGCCAGCTCCTATTAGTTCTATTGAGCACCGTGGCAACAACTCGCCTTCTGAACATTCTATTCCCAGCTTCTTGCTCAACATCACAATGCCTGCTTCGCTATTGTTGGCAATGAGACATGCTCACGTTGTTTTATGGTGAAAATGTAAATGTAGAAACTTGCTCCTGGCCCAATTCCAATAGTTCCAAATTATACAGCAAATAAAGGGTGTTATTGTCATCATAAAAAGTGAATGGAGGGCATTTTCCAGGCAGAGTTATAATGCTCGTTCACACGCAATATTTTTTAGACGTACGTATTATTTTCTGAAATACATTTTCAAAATTCTGCACGCAGACATTTAGTGTGAAATTTATGCAACGGCCCCAGGGCACCCAAAGGTCACCGATATTTAATTACCGTTCTGCTTCTGCTTACTCAACCAAGTACAAAGAAACTCATTGGCCATTGCTCGCCCAATATTTATATATTCCTAATTCCATTCCTTACTTTAGATTTGTGTGTGTTGTTGGGAAATTGTTAGATATTACTGTTAGATATTACTGCACTGTTAGTGCTAGAAACACAAGCATTTCCCTACACTCGCAATAACATCTGCCAAACACGTGTATGTGACAAATAAAATTTGATTTCATTTGAAAATTGTACCATTCTAGTGTGACAGCTAGTCATAGTGAAATGTAGTGACACCTTGAGGCCGGTGTCGTTGCGCTGCTGGTGCAGTGCATCAGGGGGGGGGGGGGGTTACTGTCACGGATCCCTCCAGAACTTTCATTACGCACACCTGTCCCCTATTCCCACTGATTAGTACTTGTATAAGTGTACCCGTTGGTTTCCATTGGGCAGGCCATTATTGTTACTATGTCCGTTGGTGTGTGTGAGTACCTGTGCTGTGTGTTTTGGCTTTTGTGCCATTGTGGATTGCGCAGATAATTATGGGTCTCGTCCCGTGTGTTAATCATTGTGCTTTTGTGTTATTTATTCGATGTACTCCTCGCTCTTTTGTTTTGGGTCTCTACCCTGTGTTTTGTTACGTGTTTGTTTGGTCTTCGTCCCCGTGCCGTGTATTTGGGCTAAATATTAGCCCCTATTACGCATTCCTGTATCTGTCTCCCAAATAATTTATGCCAGCATCACAGGAACATGATGAACCTACAGTAAGGTAAAACCCATTACCTTATTGCTGCAATATTGTAAAGCCTCTACTTTGGGTTCTAGAAAAGCACTTTGTATATGCATATGTAATGTATTATGATTTATTATTACCTAAATATGATAATATAATAACATAATATACCTTTTGGCATAATTTACCTTACACTTATAATCACATCTGCTGTTGGTTAAGCACCTGGTTGTGGTGTACGGAAATGCCTAATGTGTTAGGACACAGCAATTGATCTTTTACTGATTTTCTGCTCCCTTGTTTCCTCTCCACACATTAAACCTAGTTTATGGATTCTAACTCCTGCGGTTTCTAGTTCCCTGCACTGTCATACAAAGATATCCAGATGTTACAATGGATGGTCAGGAAACAAATGCAGATTGTAGAATTTACACAGCTTGTAGCAGTTGAAAGTTCAATATAAAATGTCGTACCTCGATAAGTGTTGTCGCTATGCACTAGTGACATATTGCTAAATGAACGTTAGACAGACTGACAGGTAGCATTTGTAAACAGGCAGCCGTGTGCAATGTGGTCGGTTTTTGTTACCGCCTACCTGAACGCAGAAACACACCCACATGCCTGGGAAAAAGCCTCAAGAGAGAGCGTTATGTTTTGGGGTTTTAGGGAGTTTGTCAATGGAGTTGGTAAGAGACCATTTAAGTGATAATGCCAGAGAAGCCGGTGTTTGTAGGATATATTGGCACGGGTGTTGTTCGTCTCGGGCCAGCAAACCGTGCAAATATACCCTCCAAACACTGGCTTCGAGGGCATTAATCACTTTAATATAACGGGTTACCAACATATTAAAATAATGATTTACATATTTTCATAAAATATATATATTTTGATGAATTTATTCAAACTATTTCATCCTTCCACGAGATATGGTCCCGACACAAATATAGGGTTACTACCCAAGCCGGCTGGTCGTTCGTTCTATTGGTTCGGTTGCCAGAGACGCGACCCAGTCGTTCAGTCTTTTTGTTCTGTATCTATGGATGTGATCCAGTCGTTCGTTCTAAATGTACCATTACCATACTGGCTGGCAATGTTCTTATCCCTTGCTAGCTAGCCAAATACGGCTAACTTAGTCACATCAAACAGTGCAGCCAGAATAACAGCAGAGTAGCTGCATTTGCATTTGTTTAAGCTGTTTTCTAGTGACATTTATTTGGATACATCCAGAACAATGAGCTAATGAGGTGCGATTTCGCCTGGCATAGAAAATGTGCTTTCTCGTCAGGACACTGTTGTTCAGAGGAGCTAGCCAACAACACAGCTAACACAATCATTTCAAAATGAAGCTGAAAAGACTGCAAACTAGCTGCATTTCGTTTTGTTATACCTGTTTACTATTGACATTTCTGTATATATCCATAAAAATTATGCCAGCTGATTCATGATTTAGACTGGCTAAGAAAAGCTGTCTGCCTGTCTGTCTCATCCCAACTCCCGACACGTTCATTACTATGGGACAGCTGGAGATCGAATTTCAATATTGAAACAATGTTACAAATGTTGGAGAGACAGACAGCAAGGTTTATACAAATCTCCTCTGTTGAAAACTAAATGTTAGTCTAAAAGAAATGTGAGATAATGTCTAGCTGCTTTTTATAGTGGAGATCAAGTTTATAAAATGCCTGGCTGGGCTGATGAGACAGTGGATTGCACAGTGAGATGGAACAGATAAATAGGCATTTCAACATCATAGCTTTAGCCGGTGGTAACTTGTGGAATAGACACCGGCTGTAATGCGGTTTTAATCAACCAGCATCCAGGATTAAACCCACCCATTGTATAATGACAGATTGTGTAATGCATTGCAATGTTTGTCAATAACCACACCTCTAAATCTGAATTCCTTGATGACTGAGTGGGTGTAGGTGCAAGTTTAGAGCAAGCCTCACCCCTCCTAACAATAATTTGTATTCTTTTGTCATGGAGAGGAGAGAATAACATTTCAGTATTATAGCTAATCTCATGCTATTTTACCATAACAGGCATTTGATTTTCATTATTATTGTGTTTAATGGCATTGAGTTTTACATTCTAAGATTAGATTCTAAAATTAGATTATATATTTGAAGAATCTCCAAACTTCTTTTTGTATTGTTTTATAGCACTAGTAAATACTCCAGGGCTAATTTCGTTAGGATGTTGGCATGTTTTTCTAGATTTAGAACATAAACCAACATTTATAAATCAAACATTATCCCTTAGCTCTAGCACAGCAAATACTTAAATTGTTTAAGCATCCATGTAGAATAGTGATTTAAATATATTTTTGGAATATTGACAAAAAAAAATGTACTCCATCAGTAACCAGGTTTCCATCCAACCTTTTTATATGAGCAAAGTACATGTCGTATGTACTGATGGAAATAGAACATTTTTCGGTAAACTTTCCAAATGTCGACAAAACGAAATACGTTAGACCAGGTGGGATCTTTTCGTGTTCGGTAAAATGAATTATGTGAGAAAAGTCAGCAGACACACTTATGTGGAAATATTAATATCATATCGAAGTCAACTTGGAGTGTGGCCCTATCACTATGACTCTTCGGGAAAGCATGACATTTTATTCGGCTACAGATGAAATAAATGATGATGAACTTCACAGGGTGGTGAAAGTGCAAGGTGATGAGCTATATGCTTCATTCCAATAAATACTGAGGGTCTTATTCTGATGACATGATAATCGATGCTTGACTACCGTTTGACAAATAAAAATAATCGCATCATGTACGCTACATGTACGCTTTAGCCAACAGCGCATAGATACAGTATTTTCTCTGTGTTGGCTAGAGTGCAGATGCCAATACTGGAGTGGGCACACTCGCTATCGTATATAACACATAATGTTTTGGTGAGAATACCATCAGTAGAGTTGAAAATAGAATGAATTTAACCATTTAACTTGTATTTTTATTCGGTACTTGGGAATTTAACCACAAAATGTATTTTTATGTGCACTATGTCATCGTGCACAGACTTGTATCTGCACCAAGTCAATTTGATGGAAACACATCTCTGGTGGGAAAATGCGCATAATTGTTTTTATGTTGATTTTTTTTATATTCACATGAAAATCTGTCCCAATTGGATGGAAACCAAGCTACTGACAGAGTTGTCAAGCCACTGACTTGACAACATATACTCAAAACAGACATATTTTTGCCCTCTAAGAATTCGTTTGAAACAAACATTTGTAAAATATGGAAAATGTTTCATTTGAAAATCCCCAATAAGACAGGACCATCTATTCTATCAGATCTTTCAGCACTCTGACGGTGTTGACGTTAGACAAAAATCTGATGGAGTTTCACTGTTTTTAGTACCAATGGAATTACAGGTGTGGAGTAGTTCATCATACACTAAGGCTGATGTGATTGACTTTAACACTTAACCAAAACAATATCTTTGTGCTTTTGTAACCGATGTGAAATGGCTAGCTAGTTAGCGGTGGTGCGCGCTAAATGCGTTTCAATCGGTGACGTCACTCGCTTTGAGACCTTAAAGTAGTGGTTCCCCTTGCTCTGCAAGAGCCGCGGCTTTTGTGGAGCGATGGGTAACGATGCTTCGTGGGTGACTGTTGTTGATGTGTGCAGAGGGTCCCTGGCTCGCGCCCAGGTCGGGGCGAGGGGACGGACTAAAGTTATACTGTTACACTTTTTCAGTCACATATTGATTAAAAGAGGAGGAAAGAACAGGGAGCTGCTGTTAGGCAGTTGTGTAAGATGGAGGTGACAGGGCACTTGACATCTTAAGCTTCTCTAACAACAAAAAAAGATGGAGTTATGAAGAGTAGTGAAAGACAGCATCATGCTCTTGCTCAGAATTTCTGAGCACAAGGAAGGGTTTCTCAAAATACTCTTTTGCCTCGTTCTACTAATAAACATGACAAACCAACTTTAGAGCTCATTGTAGTCACAAATTATTCAAAACCCACTTGAGGCCATAAATGGACCATCAATTATTACCGACTTATAGTATTAATTTCTATATTGAGGCCACATTCCTACTATGCAACTGATTTATCTCTCTGGACAGTTTTATTGTGCACTTGATATTCAGTAAATCCCCTGGTAGCCGAAGATATACATTGCCTTCAGAAAGTATTCACACCCCTTAATTTTTTCCCCACGTGTTGTGTTACAGCCTGAATTTAAAATGGATGAAATTGAGATTTTGTATCACTGGCCTACACACAATACACCTTAATGTCAAAGTGGAATCATGTTTTTAGACATTTTTACAAATTAATTAAAAATGAAAAGCTGAAATGTCTTGAGTCAATAAGTATTCAACCCATTTGTTATGGCAAGCCTAAATAAGTGAGGTTTTCCAATGTCTCGCAAAGAAGGGCCCCTATTAGAAGATGGGAAAAATGTAAAAAGCAGACATTGAATATCCCTTTGAGCATGATGAAGTTATTAATTACACTTTGGATGGTGTATCAATACACCCACTGACTAGAAAGATACGGTCCTATCTAACTCAGTTGCCAGAGACGAAGGAAAACACTCAGGGATTTCACCATGAGGTAAATGGTGACATTAAATGGCTGTGATAGGAGATGACAGAGTGAAAACAAGGAAGCCTGTGCAGAATAAAAAGTATTTCAAAACATGAATCCTATTTGCAAAAAGGCACTAAAGTAAAACTGCTAAAAATGTGGCAAAGAAATTAACTTTATGTCCTGAATACAAAACGTTATGTTTGGGGCAAATCCAACATAACACATCACTAAGCACCATTCTTCATATTTTTTAACATGGTGGTGGTTGCATCATGGGATGCTTTTCATCCGCAAGGAGTATAGATTTCTTCTGAATAAAAAAAAACGGAATAGAGCTAAGCACAGGCAAAATCCTAGAGGAAAACCTGGTTCAGTCTGTTTTCCAACATAAACTGGGAGACAGATTCACCTTTTAGCAGGACAATAACCTAAAACACAAGGCCAAATATACACCGGAGTTGTTTACTAAGACGACATTGAATGTTCCTGAGTGGCCTAGTTACAGTTTTGACTTGAAAATATATGGCAAGACTTGAAAATGGCGGTCTAGCAATGATCAACAGAACTTTAATACTTTTTTAAAAGAATAATGTGCAAATATTGTACAATCCAGGTGTATAAAGCTCTTAAAGGCTTAATCATTGTACGCTTGTGTTATTTATTCGAGGTACTCCTCGCTCTTTTGTTTTGGGTTTCTACCCTGTGTTTTGTTACGTGTTTGTTTGGTCTTCGTCCCTGTGCCTTTACACGACTTAATAAAAAACCCTATTAAGCATTCCTGCGCCTGTCTCCCGAATCATTTATACCAGCGTGATAGAATAATGGACCATTAAGGGAGACAGCGGGAATGGCCCGTCCGACGACGCTGCGACTGGTCCGTCCGGCGCCGCCACACCGGGTCTGTCCGACGACGCAACTTCAGCAGCCACAACTGGCCCGTCCAACGCCGCCACAACGGGTCCGTCCAACGCCACTGCTACAGGTCCGTCCGACGCCACCACAACTTTGGCAGCGGCAACTGGCCCGTCCGACAACAACGCAACTTCGGCAGCTGCATCAGGTCCTGATCAACCCGCACTGACGCAACTTCGGCAGCTGCATCAGGTCCTGATCAACCCGCACTGCGTTCCTGTGATCGTCCTTGAGGCCGGTATCGTTGCACTGCTGGTGCAGTGCATCAGGGGGGTGGGGGGGGGGTACTGTCACGGATACCTCCGGAACTTTTATTATGCACACCTGTCCCCTATTCCCACTGATTAGTACTTGTATAAGTGTGCCCATTGGTTTCCATTGGGCAGTCCATTATTGTTACTGTCACGTTCCTGACCTGTTTTCTGTTGTTTTGTATGTGTGTGATGGTCAGGGCGTGAGTTTTGGGTGGGCAGTCTATGTTTGCTGTTTCTATGTTGGTTTTGGGTTGCCTGGTATGGCTCTTAATTAGAGGCAGGTGTTTTGCGTTTTCCTCTAATTGAGAGTCATATTAAGGTAGGTTGTTCTCACTGTTTGTTTGTGGGTGATTGTCTCCTGTGTCCTTGTCGGTGTACCACACGGGACTGTAGCGTTTGTTCGGTTTTTGTGTAGTCTGTTTTCCCTGTCCGTGCGTTCTTCGTGTTTTATGTAAGTACTCTCGTTCAGGTCTGTCTTCTTCGTTTTGTTGTTTTGTAAAATATTCAAGTGTTCTTCGTGTGTTTAGTTTTGTCTTGTAAATAAAGTTTCATGATGTATTCAAAACCCGCTGCACGTTGGTCAAATCCATGCTACTCCTCTTCTGATGAGGAGAAGGAGGAAGCGCGTTACAGAATCACCCACCAAACCCAGATCAAGCAGCGGGTTAATGGACAGCAACGACAGCGCACGAAGCAGGATTTATGGTCTTGGGAGCAAGTATTCAACGGAGAAGGACCCTGGGCTAAGGTGGGAGAGAATCGCCGCTCTCGGGAGGAGAAGGAGGCAGCCACAGCCCAGGAGCGCTGGTATGAGGAGGCAGCGCGGCGACGCGGTTGGGAGCCTGAGAGTCAGACCCAAAAATTTCTTGGGGGGGTGCACACGAGGAGTGTGGCAAAGCCGGGTAGGATACCTGAGCCAACTCCCCGTGCTTACCGTGGAGTGAGAGAGCGTCGTACTGGTCAGACACCGTGTTATGCGGTAAAGCGCACGGTGTCCCCAGTACGCGTGCTTAGCCCAGTGCGGGCTATTCCACCTTGCCGCACTGGGAGGGCTAGGTTGGGCATCGAGCCAGATGTCATGAAGCCGGCCCAACGTATCTGGTCTCCAGTACGTCTCCTCGGGCCGGCATACATGGCACCAGCCTTACGAATGGTGTCCCCGGTTCGCCAGCATAGCCCAGTGCGGGCTATTCCACCTCGCCGCACTGGCAGGGCTACGGGCACCATTCAACCTGGTAAGGTTGGGCAGGCTCGGTGCTCAAGAGCACGTGTCCTCCTTCACGGTCCGGTATACCCGGTGCCACCTCCAAGTACCAGTCCACCGGTGGCAGCCCCCCGCACCAGGCTGTCTCTCCGGGTTCTCTCTCCAGCTGCTCCCACCTGTCCAGCGCTGTCAGAGCTTTCCTCCTCTCCAGCGCAGCCAGTGCCTATACCACGCACCAGGCCTACTGTGCGCCTCAGCAGGGCAGAGTCGGCCGTCTGCCCAACGCCTTCTGCACTGCCTGTCTGCCCAGCGCCGTCGGAGCCATCTGTCTGCCCAGCGCCGTCGGAGCCATCTGTCTGCCCAGCGCCGTCTGCCCAGCGCCGTCGGAGCCATCTGTCTGCCCAGCGCCGTCGGAGCCATCTGTCTGCCCAGCGCCGTCGGAGCCATCTGTCTGCCCAGCGCCGTCTGAACTGCCCGTCTGCCCAGCGGCGCCTGAACTGCCCGTCTGCCCAGCGGCGCCTGAACTGCCCGTCTGCCCAGCGGCGCCTGAACTGCCCGTCTCCCCAGCGGCGCCTGAACTGCCCGTCTGCCCAGCGGCGCCTGAACTGCCCGTCTGCCCAACGGCGCCTGAACTGCCCGTCTGCCAAGAGCCTACAGAGCCTTCCGCCAGACCGGATCAGCCAGAGCCTTCCGCCAGACCGGATCAGCCAGAGCCTTCCGCCAGACCGGATCAGCCAGAGCCTTCCGCCAGACCGGATCAGCCAGAGCCTTCCGCCAGACCGGATCAGCCAGAGCCTTCCGCCAGACCGGATCAGCCAGAGCCTTCCGCCAGACCGGATCAGCCAGAGCCTTCCGCCAGACCGGATCAGCCAGAGCCGTCCAGCCAGGACCAGCCAGAGCCGTCCAGCCAGGACCTGCCAGAGCCGTCCAGCCAGGACCTGCCAGAGCCGTCCAGCCAGGACCAGCCAGAGCCGTCCAGCCAGGACCTGCCAGAGCCGTCCAGCCAGGACCTGCCAGAGCCGTCCAGCCAGGACCTGCCAGAGCCGTCCAGCCAGGACCTGCCAGAGCCGTCCAGCCAGGACCTGCCAGAGTCCCTCAGCCAGGACCTGCCAGAGTCCCTCAGCCAGGACCTGCCAGAGTCCCTCAGCCAGGACCTGCCAGAGTCCCTCAGCCAGGACCTGCCAGAGTCCCTCAGCCAGGACCTGCCAGAGTCCCTCAGCCAGGACCTGCCAGAGTCCCTCAGCCCGGTGCTGCCCCTTATCCCGGTGCTGCCCCTTATCCCGGTGCTGGCCCTTATCCCGGTGCTGCCCCTTCATTTAGGTGGTTTTAGTTGGAGGGTGGTCATTGGGAGGGGGATACAGAAGCGGGGAGTGACTATGGTGGTGTGGGGACAGCGTCCGGAGCCTGAGCCACCACCGTGGTCAGATGCCCACCCAGACCCTCCCCTGGACTTTGTGCTGGTGCGCCCGGCGTTCGCACCTTGAGGGGGGGGTTCTGTCACGTTCCTGACCTGTTTTCTGTTGTTTTGTATGTGTGTGATGGTCAGGGCGTGAGTTTTGGGTGGGCAGTCTATGTTTGCTGTTTCTATGTTGGTTTTGGGTTGCCTGGTATGGCTCTTAATTAGAGGCAGGTGTTTTGCGTTTTCCTCTAATTGAGAGTCATATTAAGGTAGGTTGTTCTCACTGTTTGTTTGTGGGTGATTGTCTCCTGTGTCCTTGTCGGTGTACCACACGGGACTGTAGCGTTTGTTCGGTTTTTGTGTAGTCTGTTTTCCCTGTCCGTGCGTTCTTCGTGTTTTATGTAAGTACTCTCGTTCAGGTCTGTCTTCTTCGTTTTGTAAAATATTCAAGTGTTCTTCGTGTGTTTAGTTTTGTCTTGTAAATAAAGTTTCATGATGTATCAAAACCCGCTGCACGTTGGTCAAATCCATGCTACTCCTCTTTTGATGAGGAGAAGGAGGAAGCGCGTTACAGTTACTATGTCCGTTGGTGCGTGTGAGAACCTGTGCTGTGTGTTTAGCCTTTCGTGCCATTGTGGATTGTGCAGAATGGCGGTCTAGCAATGACCAGCAACCAACTTGACAGAACTTGAATAATTTTAAGAATAATGTGCAAATATTGTACAATCCAGGTGTATAAAGCTCTTAAAGACTTACCCAGAAATGCTGCCAAATGTGATTCTAACATGTATTAACTCATGGGTGTGAATACTTATGTAATTAGATATTTCTGTATTTCATTCTCAATAAATTTGCAACAATTTCTAAAAACATGTTTCCAATTCATCATTATGGCATATTGTGTGTAGATTGGTTGATCTTTTATTTATTATTTATTTATGATTAATCCTATTTGAATTCAGGCTGTAACAAAAAATGTGGAATAAGTCAAGGGGTTATGAATACTTTCTGAAGGCCCTGTACGTACCATATCAAACATCAAGAGTTGAATTCCGTGAAACACTCCTATTTCCACCATCTAAGGGGAATTTAAATGCAGAAGGGAATTGAAATGTAAAAGGAGCCATAATGCATATATCAAGATAGGATATACTACATGACCAAGAGTATGTGGACACCTGCTCGTCGAACATCTCATTCCAAAATCAAGGGCATTAATATGGAGTTGGTACCCTCTTTGCTGCTACAACAGCCCCCACTCTTCTGGGAAGGCTTTCTACTAGATGTTGGAACATTTATGTGGGGACTTGCTTCCATTCACCCACGAGCATTAGTGAGGTCGGCACAGATGTTGGGCAATTAGGCCTGGCTCGTTCCAGTTCATCCCAAAGGTGTTTGATGGGATTGTGGTCAGAGCTCTGTGCAGGCCAGTCAAGTTCTTCCACACCGATCTCGGCAAACCATTTCTGTATGGACCTTGCTTTGTGCATGGGGGCCTTGTCATGCTGAAATAGTAACTGTTTCCACAAAGTTGGAAGCACAGAATCGTCTAGAATGTCATTGTATGCTGTAGCATTAAGATTTCCCATAATTGGAATTAACCATGAAAAATAGCCCCAGACCATTATTCCTCCTCCACCAAACTTTACAGTTGGCACTATGCATTGCAGGTAGCATTCTCCTGGCATCCGCCAAACACAGATTAGTTCGTCAGACTGACAGATGGTGAAGCGTGATTCATAACTCCAGAGAATGCATTTCCACTGCTCCAGAGTCCAATGGCGGCGAGCTTTGCACCACTCCAGCTGACGCTTGGCATTGGACATGGTGATCTTAGGCTTGTGTGTGGCTGACTGGCCTTGAAACCCATTTCATGACTTTCTTGACAAACAGTTATTGTGCTGACGTTGCTTCCAGATGCAATCTGGAACTCGGTAGTGAGTGTTCCAACCAAGGACAGACGATTTTTACACACTATGCGTTTCAGAACTCGGCGGTCCCATTCTGTGAGCTTGTGTGGCCTACCACTTCGCGGCTGAGCTGTTGTTGCTCCTAGACGTTTCCACTTCACAATAGCAGCACTTACAGTTGACCAGGGCAGATCTAGCTGGGCAGAAATTTGACGAACTGACTTGTTGGATAGGTGGCATCCTATGACAGTGCCACGTTGAAAGTCACTGAGCTCTTCAGTAAGACCATTCTACTGCCAATGTTTTGCCATGGAGATTGCATGGATGTGTGCTTGATTTTATACACCTGTCCGCAACAGGTGTGGCTGAAATAGCTGAATCCACAAATTTGAAGTGGTGTCCACATACTGTTGTGTATACAGATGATGTCGGAAGTTTACATAGACCTTAGCCAAATACATTTAAACTCAGTTTTCACAATTCCTGACATTTAATCCTAATAAAAATTTCCTGTTTTAGGCCAGTTAGGATCACCACTTTATTTTAAGAATGTGAAATGTCAGAATAATAATAGAGATAATTATTTATTTCAGGTTTAATTTCTTTCATCACACTCCCAGTTTGTCAGAAGTTTACATACACTCAATTAGTATTTGGTAGCATTGCCTTTAAATTGATTAAGTTGGGTTGTCACGTTCCTGACCTGTTTTCTGTTAGTTGTTTTATGTGTTAGCTGGTCAGGACGTGAGTTTGGGTGGGCAGTCTATGTTTTCTGTTTCTATGTTGGTTTGGGTACCTAATATGGTTCTCAATTAGAGGCAGGTGGTTTTCATCTCCTCTGATTGAGAATCATATTAAGGTAGGTGTTTTCACATTGTTTGTCGTGGGTGGTTGTCTCCTGTGTCTGTGTCTATGTTGCACCATACGGGACTGTTTTCGGTTTGTTTTCGGTTTGTTTGTTCGTTTCGTTTTATGTAGTCATTTTTCCTGTTCGTGCGTTCTTCGACTCACATGTAAGTTCTTACGTTCAGGTTTGTCTACTCCGTTTGTTGTTTTGTTTAGATTCAAGTGAAGTTCGTGTTTTGTCGTCTTTACTTAAATAAATCATGTCAAATCGCAACGCTGCATTTTGGTTTAATCCCTGCTCCTCCTCTTCGGATGAAGAGGAGGAGGAACGCCGTTACATGGGTCAAACGTTTCAGGTAGCCTTCCACAAGCTTCCCACAATAAGTTCGATGAATTTTGGCCCATTCTTCCTGACAGAGCTGGTGTAACTGAGTCAGGTTTGTAGGCCTCCTTGCTTGCACATGCTTTTTCAGTTCTGCCCACAAATGTTCTATAGGATTGAAGTCATGGCTTTGTGATGGCCACTCCAATACCTTGACTTTGTTGTCCTTAAGCCATTTTGCCACAACTTTGGAAGTATGCTTGGGGTCATTGTCCATTTGGAAGACCCATTTGCGACCAACCTTTAACTTCCTGACTGATATCTTGAGATGTTGCTTCAATATATACACATCATTTTCCTACCTCATGATGCCATCTATTTTGTGAATTGCACCAGTCCCTCCTGCAGCAAAGCACCCCCACAACATGATGCTGCCACCCCCATGCTTCACGGTTGGGAGGGTGTTCTTTGGCTTGCAAGCCTCCCCCTTTTTCCTCCAAACATAACGATGGTCATTATGGCCAAACAGTTCTATTTTTGTTTCATCAGACCAGAGGGCATTTCTTCAAAAAGTACGATCTTTGTCCCCGTGTGCAGTTGCAAACCGTAGTCTGACTTATTTATGGCGGCTGTGGAACAGTGGCTTCTTCCTTGCTGAGTGGCCTTTCAGGTTATGTCAAGATAGGACTCGTTTTACTGTGGATATAGATACTTTTGTACCTGTTTCCTCCAGCATCTCGACAAAGTCCTTTGCTGTTGTTCTGGGATCGATTTGCACTTTTCGCACCAAACGACGTTCATCTCTAGGAGACAGAACACATCTACTTCCTGAGCGGTATGACGGCTGCATGGTCCCATGGTGTTTATACTTGTGTACTATTGTTTATACAGATGAACGTGGTACCTTCAGGCATTTGGAAATTGCTCCAAAGGATGAACCAGACTTGGCTCTATGAACCAAAAAAATGTTGAGGTCTTGGCTGATTTCTTTTGATTTTCCCATGATGTCAAGCAAAGAGGCACTGAGTTTGATGGTACGCCTTAAAATACATCCACAGGTACACCTCCAATTGACTCAAATGATGTCAATTATCAGAAGCTTATCTATCAGAAGCCTCTAAAGCCATGACATCATATTCTGGAATTTTCCAAGCTGTTTAAAGGCACAGTCAACTTAGTATATGTGAACTTCTGACCCACTGGAATTGTGATACAGTGAATTATAAGTGAAATAATCTGTAAACAATTGTTTGGAAAAATTACTTGTGTCATGCACAAAGTAGATGTCCTAACCGACTTGCCAAAACTATAGTTTGTTAACAAGAAATTTGTGCAGTGGTTGAAAAATGAGTTTTAATGACTCCAACCTAAGTGTATGTTAACTTCCGACTTCAACTGTATATAGCGTATATTCCATATCTGAAGATAGATTCACACATATTCTGTCACGTTGTGCTGACAAACTGCCTGGGAGCTCCTCAGTGGTGAAACTCCTCCTCCTTCAATCAGTGGTGAACCAGGTGGAACAAATCTTCCAGGCAATCAGGGCGTGCCAGCACCTGGCTCTGCTGTTGTCTTTAGACCGCAGTGAAAGGAGCATTTATAACACCACAAGACCAAGGAAACTTCATCTTTGTGATCAAGGTGACTGTGCAAGTCCAAGCCCTCCACAAAACTGTGAAAGACAGCCGGTAAGCGCCATATTGGCCATGCTTGACTATACTGACTTAAGCAGTGCACTGCTAATGATACTCTGGAAAACACAGACTCTTAACTCTTGACTTTTGCAGTGGTATTTATAACTTCAAATGTTGTTTGTGGGGTATAAAGGAAAAGTAAGAAGAGCCAAATTCATTGTTGACAAAGAACTTGTTTGAAATGGTTAAAAGTAATTTAAACTTTGTAGAAATCTTAGTAAACCAAGTTCTTAATTCAGTAACAAATGTATAGTCTAAAAAATCTTTGGCTAAAAAATGAAAGATTTGTCTGTTTAAAACTACTGATTAGAAAATAAATGTAATTTTTTACTACTAAAAATATTTTGAATGTATTTGGCTAAAATGCAAATTTAGATAAATATACAGATTCTGCTCATTTGATTAAAAATGGTGGGTTTCTATTTTGGGAAACATTTGCTTAAAAGTGGAAACCTTGTGTTTTATGGTAGCAGAAATGTGTTTATCTGGGGTGAATGTGGATAAGTTTGTATTTCATTGGGCTGTCAACTCAAATAGTAACTTGTATTTGTCATCTCTTTTTTGAGGTTTTTCACCTGTTTACTGCCAACCAAAGAATGGTAAATAAAAGACAAACAACTGATTCCATGGCTGTTTATTGAGTGAAATCCAGTTAAAATCTTCATGTGGAGGGACTGTCCTTTTCAAGTGGGGAATTGCACAAGAAAGAGGTCAAAACTTGACACACGTTCTGACCTTTATTTTTGTCTTTGTTTTAGTGTGGTCAGGGCGTGAGTTGGGTGGGTTATCTATATGTTGTGTTTCTATGTTGGCTTTGTTGTTTGCCCTAATATGGTTCTCAATCAGAGGCAGGTGTTTGTCATTGTCTCTGATTGGGAACCATATTTAGGTAGCCTGTTGGGTTTTGTGGGTGGTTGTCTTCTGTCTTTGTGTTCATTGCACCAGATAGGACTGTTTCGGTTAGATTCACTTTTGTTATTTTGTTTTGTGTCTTGTTCAGTTGTTTATTATTAAAAAATGGACTGCGCTGCGTCTTGGTCCGATCCCTGCTACACCTCCTCTTCAGACGAAGAGGAGGAAATCTGCCGTTACATATTCAAATGTTTTTGAGAAACACTACTGTATTATCCTTGATCTGTTAATGTATTTGTGCAAGTTGTTGTTTTGGGTGGAATTTATATGGATTTTATACGTACAGAAGACAAACCCAGGGAAAATAGGTCAGTTGTACCACTAGGGGCCATCTTCTATTGAGTCATCTTCAGATCATATGGCAAGAGGAATGATGAATGAACAGAAGGAAACCACAGAGAACCCACTCACCGTCCTCTCGAGCCTTATGTATGAAGGCATCCACACCGCTCTCTCCATAGTTCCCCTCGGACGCCACGGTGGAGACAAAGTTCCAGTGCATGGCCTTGACGATATCCACCATGGCCTGTGCCTGGTAGGTGTCTGGGGGCACCACGCGTGAGAAAAAGTCGTAACGTGTGTTGTCGCTCAGCTCCGGTGCCGTGGAGGCATAACTCACCTGGGGGATCTGAGGAGAGAGGGGAGAGAGGGAAGAAGGGATGAGTTAAGATGGAGAAGAGGCAAAGACATCATAGCAGGAAGGGGGTGGGGACAGAGGGAGAGCTCATCAGCAATCAGTCTTAGGGGACATGAAACATTATTTCATCCTGCCAGCTTGGCTGGCTTGTACCGTGCACCGCAGGGTGTCTCCTTTAGACAACTGGGGGGGGTGGGGGATTACTCAGCGAGAAGATGAGCGTGTCAGGCTTCTGCACGGGGATCGGCAACCCGCACACAAGCAGGGGGATGAAGCCAATGGCAATAACACTGTATGAGAGGCTTTTCATATACATGCTCATTCATTCAGTGCAGATTTTCTGGTCCTGAGTAGTCATATCCATTCATTTATTCATTCATCTAACATTTTGTAGTACTTTGTTTTCACTGTTTATTTACAGCTGACTAAGGTATCCTATGAGTTTCGGATGCATCTAAAAATGTGCTCATGAAAATATCTCAATGTGTCCTATATTGATATACAGTGCAACTGGCAGAGCTGTTTTTCTGGGTGTGATAAAGTGTGTCCAGTGATTGATGACTTATCGTGCTATTTTTGTGGTTGTGACACTAGGGGAAGGGAACCCGGATACTAAAAACAGCTCTGATTTCCCGCTGGATCCAGCTTTCCATCTCATCCACAGCTAAGTGGTTCATTATCATGGGCAGCAAGCTCAGAGGCACACTCAATCTGACCCATTACCATCCCTCTGCCAAGTTAACACCCACCACAGACCCATATCAAACCTATCTGGGCAGCCATTGGACTGAGTCACCGACTCAGTATTGTGTCTCCCTATCTGTTGGCACCACGTCCTTTCGGGATCCTCATCATGTTTTACCAATGTTGAGTGGAAGATGAATTCCAAGACGACTAGCATTGTTAGTTCAGTGGCCTTGTCGTCAGTGTCCGTCCTGAGATTAGAAGGTTTGGGGTTTCGATCCCCGGTCGAGTCATACCAAAGACTCTATAAAGTCCTGGCACATTCCTCACGCGCTGCAGAAACAGCGCGTGAGGGTGCCCTATGGGCCATTCTGGAAACACAATTACCGGTGATTTTCATCAAATCACTGTTATTAGAGTTCTATAAATAACAACATTTCATTTCAATCATCATTTTTTTGACACACATTTCCCTACCGCACTTTATAAAAACAATGAGACAATTTGTTATGACACCAGTTCAGCACTAATTACACCCTTTAATAAAAGCCTGACACATGCAATCGGTGCATCGGACAACACTGAGCTGTAATTTAGCTATGGCCCTGGTCAGTGGATGTTACTGTTCTTTATCTGTATGCAGCAGCACATGAAAATGCACAAATACATATCAGCATTTGGATAACCCTTTAAATCTATGCTCAGATAAAGTAAGATGTCATACGGGTGGGTAAAAAGCTACTGCACAGTGCAGTGAAGAAAACGTACTCCTCTTTTTTTCCCTCTCTCTTTATTTGCCTGTTTGGTAGCCTGTAGTGCAGTAGCTACAGTAGGTCGATGGTGTTGGCCATCACACACCACAGCCAGTCCTGTTTGAAAAGTATCCAAAGAGACCGATTAGAGGGCAGAGTCCCTGAAGTGCTCCAGCACGAACCAAAAAATGCTTTGGCCCTATTTCTCTGTTGTAGTAGTGGTCTTGCAATGAAGTACGCAATAAGAGACCTGTGTTGCCCACAGTACTGTACTGGATGTGGGTAGAGTCAGGAAGTAGAGTTGATAGTTGAAACACTTCACTGCTACTGTAGGTAGTAGTTAGCATCAATAAAGGGTTCACCAAAAAACAAGGGAAAGGGAAATGTTTCACACTAGATAGTTGAATTATGCCTTTACCCAGTACATACTAATTGTATGAGCAGATACAGAATTGCTACTTAGGGTGCCAGCAGTATTCTCAGCTGAATTGTATGGCGTCTGTAGGGTGCCGAGTAGAGTTAGTTCCAGGCCTAAGAACAGGGATCCATTTTAAATGTTTCTAATGCTTTGTTGGTTGCTATTAACCTCGCGCTAGGCGGTTGACTGCCTGTGATGTTGTTGTAATTAAAGGAGGACAGCTAATTAGTGAATGAAACAGCTTTTCTTCCACAGACCGGAGGAAGCCAATGTCCTGATCGGCAGCACAAGCCTACTGTTTGTTACTTACTATTATGTCTTACCAACATACAGTATAGTAAAGCAAGAAAGCTAATGGTCACAAATTATTAAACCAGCGAAATTAGATAAGAGTAATTCATGTTCTAAGAAATCTCTCTCTAAGAAATGCATTTGTATCCATAGAATCCACATATAATTGTTATAGAGTACACCTACAAAATTAAGGCACAGCAGGTTTAATACACTTAAAATGTCTGTTAATGGCAGTGAGATTGCCTTGCAGGGACTGTGATTGGAAACTATACATTCTAAAAACATTTAACAAGACTAGGTCAACGACATAGACATAACATTGAACATTTAAATGTAACCATTAAAAGCACTTAGCTACTTCAAATTCTCTATTCAGGAATATCTCATTTGAGATGCTGAAAACATTTGAAAGTGTTGTAATCCCTCCCAAATAAGCCAAGATGTGTCTGTATAGGCCAAGTAGGTATTGAGTTGATGGGGTCTTCGGTGTTAAAAACTGGCAACAGATTTGAAAGGGTGATTATTGTGTATTACTATTGTTAACCATATTTTCCTTTGGATGCCATTCCTGCTAAGTTCTCGCACTCTGAAGCATTAGACCAGGGTTCGTCAACTACAGTAAGTTTGGCCTTGGGTCAAATTTTTTCTGAGCTAATAGTTGGTGAGCCAGAACATAATTAGTATATAATATTAGCACAATTAATTGGCCTACACAACAAATTAAACAAAATGTTTAACACATCTGATTAGTACTCAGTGATAATAACAATCATTTCGATCTGATTATGCTCATAAATTCAACATGTCTCTATTCAGTTATTATTTTTGTCTATTTCTCTGTGCATTGATTGGTGGGGAAAAACAGGTCTATGTAGCCTACTGTTGGCTACACTATTGTTTTTAACATCAACATTATTTCAGAATAATTCGCTTGATAGCAAGAGAAAATGTCGCTCTCAAAAAGCATCAAAACAAAGGTGGGTAATGAAAATCGAAGTTTCAGGGAAGAATGTACAGAGAGGTATGTGTTCATATTACCTTATTTTCCCAATGCCAAGCCAGTGGGTCTTATTTGCAATGAAAATGTTGCCGTTTGCAAATAATTAAATCTCAGACTTCATTGTGAACCGAAGCATGGGAACTTTCAAAATGACTTTCCCGCCACAGACAGATGCCCGACGCAGAAACATTGAAGTGTTACACACACAGCTTTTCGGGCTGACAAATTCTATCACTTAAACGAGTTAAATCTGCAGTTACAAGGAAGAGGAAAAAAAGTTGTGGACATGGTGGAGAAACTTGAGGCCCTTTACTAGGAAGCTTGAGTTGCTCAATTTGGACTTGTCATCTGGAAGGCTACTGCACTTCAGCACACTGAAGAACGACAGGCAGAGGGACCAGGCAACTTCTCCACATGATTTGAAGACTACAGCATGCCCAAGGATATCGTTGCGTTAGTACGTGATCCTCTCACAGTCCGCCCAGGTGGAAGATTCTCCTCCCTTGCTAAGAAAACAATACCCTCGCGTGATGAGGCCGCAATTCAAACGGAGTTGATTGAATTCCAGACATCAAGCCATCAGGGATGCACTAAGGAGTGCCAAGTCCTTATGTGAGGAATAAAGTACAATGAACAAACTTGTATTTTAGGTGGTTAAAAATGAATGACTTACACCTGCGAGTCCTCATTTTCCTCTATGAACGCAGTATAGCTTCACGACAGGAACTGGCTTTCACATACGTCAATTGAGGACTGCTTGTGCATCAATATCACATCCATCTCACCGGACATCCACAAGATTGTGTCCGAGGGGAAATGCAACTTTTCCCATTGAGTAAGTAACTTAGTGGCCTATATGACTAATTATTAAATACTAATATTATTGTGAGTGCTTATCCAGGGATATTTAGGTCTTAAGCTGACAGTATTTTCTGTTTGTTCTGTCGTTACTGTAACGGCAGTCTAAGTCGTCCTCCTCATCGGACGAGGAGAGGCGAGAAGGATCGGAGGACCAATGTACAGCGTGGTAAGTTTCCATGATTTAATGAACATGAAAACAATATACAATTACAAAATAACAAAACAAACTAACCGTCACAGTCCCGTGTGGCACAAACACTGACACAGGAAACAACCACCCACAAAATCAACACAAAACAAGCCACCTATATATGATTCTCAATCAGGGACAACGATTGACAGCTGCCTCTGAGAACCATATTAGGCTGAACACAGAAACAGACAAACTAGACACACAACATAGAATGCCCACCCAGCTCACGTCCTGAACAACACTAAAACAAGCAAAACACATAAGCACTATGGTCAGGACGTGACAGTACCCCCCTCCTGAGGTGCGGACTCCGAACGCACCCCTAAAACTCAAGGGGAGGGTCTGGGTGGGCATCTGTCCGCGGTGGCGGCTCCGGCGCAGGACGAGGACACCACCATTGTCTTTGTCCCCCTCCTTAGCGTCCTTTGAGTGGCGACCCTCGCCCCCGACCCTGGTCTAGGAACCTTCACAAAGGTCCCCCCTAGATTTAGGAGACAGCTCAGGACAGAGAGGTAGCTCAGGACAGAGAGGTAGCTCAGGAAAGAGGGGCAACTCCGGACAGAGGGGCAACTCCGGACAGAAGGGCAACTCCGGACTCAGTGGCAGCTCATGACTGAGTGGCAGCTCATGACTGAGTGGCAGCTCATGACTGGAGGGCGGCTCCTGACTGGAGGGCGGCTCCTGACTGGAGGGCGGCTCCTGACTGGAGGGCGGCTCCTGACTGGAGGGCGGCTCCTGACTGGAGGGCGGCTCCTGACTGGAGGGCGGCTCCTGACTGGAGGGCGGCTCATGACTGGCTGGCGGCTCTGGCGGCTCCTGACTGGTTGGCGGCTCTGGCGGCTCCTGACTGGTTGGCGGCTCTGGCGGCTCCTGACTGGCTGGCGGCTCTGGCGGCTCCTGACTGGCTGGCGGCTCTGGCGGCTCCTGACTGGCTGGCGGCTCTGGCGGCTCCTGACTGGCTGGCGGCTCTGGCGGCTCCTGACTGGCTGGCGGCTCTGGCGGCTCCTGACTGGCTGGCGGCTCTAATGGCTCGGGACAGACGGGCGGCTCTGACGGCTCGGGACAGACGGGCGGC